>NC_080424.1:82026141-82333641 GCF_029873635.1 Malania oleifera
GAAGAATGAGTTAGTTATTGTAGGGGGCAGTAGAAGGGGTAGAGGTAGACCTAAAATAATTTGAGAGGAGATAGTAAGTAATGATTTAATATCTATGAATTTATCAAAAGAAATGGTCCATGATCGCATAAATTGGCAGAAAATGATTCATATAGCCGATCCCACCTAGTGGGACTTAAGGCTTGGTTTTATTGTTGTAATTGTTGTAGTTATTTTATTATGTATTATAACATATTGATTCTTAATAAAATATGATTAAATTTTAGAATGAATAAAAAGAACCATCTATAAATTTAAATTAATATTAAATAAATTAAAAATTTTAATTTGGTTATTAATACTATTTTTAACATAAATTAATGTGATAATCATATGTTATATATATACACATTAATAACAAGATTATTGTTAATTAATAAATAATAATATTATATTATTTTAATTAATGGAAAATATAAATTTTAATTATAAAATTAATATAATTATCAAATCAATTGAAGGGGATAATAATACTAATAATAATAATAAGGCTAGTAACTAAACACATTTTTCTTTTGGATTTTTAAAACATATTTCATATTTTTTTTGCAGGATTTAAATAATAATAATAATAATAATAATATTAATAATAATAATAAATAGAAATAATGATCCCCACATTTAAAAGAAAACTTTCTACTTTCCCCCTTAGTTTTTTGCTTTATTTTAAATAACTAAATAAAATAACACAAAGGACGCCATGCATGGATAATTTGACACTAAACACAGAGAATAAAATAGAATAAAACAATAACATGAAATAACCAAAGCTTAACATGTAGACTTTGCATGGACCATGCAAAATATGGACCAAAATAAAAAACCTAAGGACAGCTTACCCAGTGATCTGCCTGCATGGGCTATGAATGGTTGTGGAAGAGAGATTCACACAAGCACTAGAAGGAAATAACTAAAGAAGTAGGAACCTGAGACCACCCTCCCTTTCTCTTCCTGTGCAGCACAGAAGCTGCTGCTGCTGCGCGATCACTTGCAGGGGGAGGACTGCCGTGCTGCCAATTGGTGGAGAGCCTCAATTGTTATTAGCTAATTTCAAGATTTATTTTTTCTGAGACTCTACAATGAATAGGATATATCTGCTATTTGTTATATTGTGCCGTGTTTTTTTGCAAACACTAGTTTATACATAAACAATTTTTGATGATGCTTGTGTTGTGTATGTAATTTTTTGATTTTTGGGTCTCCCATTTCCGGAGTGGTCCTTGTCCTTTTGCACATTGAGAAAGGAATTCTCATTAAGCAAGAGGGGTTCAATCATTCATTTTTGTTGTCTGCAGTTTATTGTTGTGGTCCTTAGGTGGATTTCTTTGTTACTGTGTCCCTTCTAGATACCCTGTTTGGAAGTGGGCAAGGAAGAGGCAGAGATGCAAGCTGGTATGCAATGTTAAAAAATATCATAATGGTTAATAGTTCACTAGGTGGCTGAAACTTAAACACTTTATAAAAGGCACAAGTGATATTGAGAAAGCTAATAATAAAGCTTAAGATTTTGTTCCATTAACAAATGGTGAAAATGCCAAATAAATAGTTAATATTAAGTAAATGCAGAACTAACACCAAGATTTTTCTTCTTTATTTGGGAGTTGATGAAATACCAATCAACTGATTATGAAAAGATGTACTAAAGGAGGGAGGTTTGGGTCTGGGTAACTTGGTGTCCAAAAATCATTTCCTTGGGGTGGGCGGGAGGCGTTGCACTTCCTTTGGGATCCCAATTCTCTTTGGTTCAGGGGTTATCTGTAGTAACTTTAGACTTCTTCGAAATGGTGGACCCTAAGTTGGGGTTTTTATTACCTATTTGAGCCCTTGGAAATTTCTGTCACTGATTCATCATTTGTTTTCCCTTCATGTGCGATACAGTGTTGGTAATGGGGGGAGGAATCCACTTCTGGTAGGATCGTTGGTTTGGGGAGGCCCCTTTGTGATCATTTATCCTTGTCTCTATAAATTATCTTCTTTTTATGATTCCCGTCTCTGCTTTTTCCCCTGTGCAAGAGATTGGGCATTCTTAGAATTTTCATTTTGTGAGGAACCTTAATAAGAGATAGACCCACGAGCTTGCCCTCTTGATTAATGCACTTCATTCTTTTCAGTTCCAATTGGGGCTGACGAAAGAGTTCTGGGTTTAGATTCTCCTGGGGATTTTCTGTAATTATTTGACTCATGTTCCTAATGCTACTTCGTTTGCCCTTATTCATTTTGAAAGCTAATGTTCCTTCTAAGGTTAATGCATTTTTGTGGACAGTGATCTCGGAAAAAATAAATACCAATAACTTGCTTCTGAAATGTAGACCTAACAAGTCACTTATCACTTGATGTGCGTGTCCTTTGTTTCAAGAATGGGAGACCTGTTCACACTTGTTCTTACATTGTCATTTTTTTTCTTCAACCCTTTGGAGCTAGTTGTGGTATTTCTGGAAAGAATTTGGCGTGCCCTTCGTCCTTGGGGTCATTTTGCTCTTTGATATTTTAGGGGTTCAGAAAGGGGAAGGAGATAAAGGCTTTGTGACAGTGTTCAATTATGGCTATCTTTTGATGTATTTGGTTGGAGAGATATGCCCGAGTTTTTAAGAACTTGGATTTCCCACAACTTGCTTTGGAATAGAATGGTATAGTGTGTTTCTTGCACTCTTATGGGTTTTGGCGAATGCTTCTTTTGGTATCTACTTCTGGCAGACTTAAGAGCATGGCTGGCTGGCTTTGCTTCAATAGAGCTGATTTGTAATCTTTGTTTTCTGGAGTTCTTATTTTGCTTTTTTATTCCTTTTGTTTTGAGCTCTCTCTCTCTAATAAAATTCTTTTATAAAAGAAAAAGATGTAATAAGTGTTGAGAATGAATGATAAACCTTGTGATTTTGTTTCATTTTATGAAACAAAAGAAATATTTTTTTGAAATTTGAAAATCAATGGAACTGCTAGGAAATGAATGATGTATGTCAAAATTTCCAAAAATGAGTTTTTGAAGTGGGAGGCAGACGGGGGATTTGCTTTAGAAAAGAGAGATATCTTGATAAATAATGTCTTTATTTCCTAATGTTGTCTCTATCTTGGTAATTATTGCCTTATTTCTCCTGAATGCTTGTTAAAAATTAGTTACTTGGGTTAAGCATTCTTCTATTACTCTTCTTTGTGACAGGTATTCAATTACAAAAGCCTTCTGTATTGCCTTTATGTTGACATTCTTCAGTGCGTTTGATGTGCCTGTATTTTGGCCAATTCTATTATTCTATTGGCTGCTACTCTTCATTTCAACAATGAAGAGGCAGATAATGCACATGATTAAGTACCGATATGTTCCTTTCTCCATGGGCAAACAGGTAAATTAATTCCCTCTCCCGAACATGTCAGTCCATTTTCCTTTTATTTGGTTATTTCTTCATTATATTACTATTACTATTACTATTCCTTCTTTTTTTTTTTGGTTTTTGGAATTATCATGTACCCATAGGAGTATCAGTGAGATATTTTGCTCTCTTTTCAGCGGTACACTGGAAAGAAAGCAGCTTCAGCAGAGGAAACAAATATTTAAAGGGATTAAGGCTTCGGGTGGGTGTGTTAGACCATATACTGCAGAAAGCATGCCATCTGCTTAGGTAACTGTTGAAGAAAATGATATTTTGGTTCATGAGATTATCTTTTAGATCTTGTTTGATAATCCTCCCTAGAGTCCACCTTTCTGGGGAAAGGAAACGTGTGGCAGCTCCTATGTGCCACCATGTCTGCAGTTTTCTTGTGTGCTTTGTGGCATAGAAGAAATATAAGATTGTTCTCGTCTGAGCAAATGTAAATGCAGATAGATTGAATTCATCGCTCCACGCATTCTCTCTCTCTCTCTCTTTCTCTCTCTCTCACACACACACACACACACACACACACACACACACACTCGGATTGTACCAAAACAAATTTGCATTTTGACACTACTTCTGTAGTCCTTTTTGAATTTTGGGGTGTACCTCAGAGTTTAAAATTTTCTATGGATATCACGAAGATGTGTTTGGCTGATGTCATACACAACCATTGTCCCATGCTGTCCATTTTTAAATGGCTGGGTCCTTGATACCGTCTTTCAAGAGACTGCCTCTTCATAATGGCGCCATGGCAATAAGGTCAGCTGGTGTGGTCCATTTTTGGTGCGCTATACGGCAATGCCTCTTTGAATTTATAGTTTACGTTCATGCGAATAAAAACACTATTATTTGTCGAGTTCTTGATTTTTTATTTGTTTTTGATAGCTAGATTTGTTTGCAGATTCTGATGGAACAGACATCACTGATCTGATCCAACCGTCCATCACTGATTGAATGGTCTATTTATTTTGTGTGCGCGAGCCTTTGTCTATATATATTTATATATAGATGGGATCTCTTTAGAATTTTTTGTAGAAAATATGATGTCAAATAGCATTTCATTCTCACGTCAAGTCGTGGTAGTATTACATTGATGCAAATTAGGTAAACTATTCTTATGAGTTCAGAAATTTAATTTACAGAAATTGAATTGTTATTATAGTGGGCGTCTGTATGGATTTGTGAAACAGATGAGGCGTATGCATATAAAATGCCCCAACGGAAGGCTCAATTCCAAAGGGATAGGGAAAATAATGAAGGTGATAAATTGGGCAGGGATGATGGGCCATTGTAGGAATGTCATTTTAGAAACAGCGGGATGCCAATTTGCCCCCCAATTTTGTTGCTGTCAATCTCTTTACTTGCCTCACCTGCAGGGTGCAGCTGCCCTCTCTTGTGCTTTTCAAATGGGCCATTATTATTATTATTATTATTATTTTTGGAAATAATATTGTTCTCATTATTAATGATAATATATAATCTATAGAGGATATACAGATAGGGTAAATTATTTTGGACATTTTTATTTTTGAAATTAAGATAAAATACTTTTACAATGTAAGATCAATATGAATTATATAAGAGTATATCTTGAGTATTTATATTAGACATATGTTGAGATTTGAACTTTGGAAAAAAATTTTATGTGATTATGATTTGCTTTCTAGTCAAGGATTTTGTTTCAATTGCAGAGTAATAAATATTTTTTCTGCAGCTAAATTTTAGTAATTTATTATGAGTTGAGATTTGAACTTTAAAATCTTTTTTATGTGATTTTTATTTGCTTTCTAGTTTAGAAGTCTCTTCCAATCACAGAATAATAAATAAACTTTTAGCAGGTAATTTTTTGTAATTTATTATGATTTTTTTGTACTTAAATATTAAATATCTAACTGTCAACATTTTAATGTATTTCTAAATTATATATAAAAGCATAAATTATTTTGCAAACAAAATTTTTAAAAGCTTAGATGGAAAATTTTCAACGACACCGTGTGTTTGGGGTATACAATTTTAGTGTTGGATTTATATTTATATAAAATTTGAACAAAATATAATATAAAATTATATATATATATATTTTGAATTCACACAAATTTAAATCATGTTGACTTTCATGTTTTAGAAATATTGTTTTTGTATTTTTCAAATTCTTACAAAGTATCTAACATGATGTGAATAATAAATTTAACTTTAAAATGTGAAATATTAAACTAAAATCATTGACTTCACACGCATCAAAGAATACCCATGATTAGTCTATCCAACACAATGTATAGAAAATAATGTTTTGACTTTGGATTTAAATGTGTAAGTTTGAATAAAACATAATATAATTATATTAATTTTTAAAAAATTTATATTCAAATTCCAAGATTTTTTTTATTCAAATTAAAAGAAGAATGTTTTCTTTGACCACATCTAACTCTTTGCTAGAATTTAGTTCAAGAAAATAGAAAAAGGTTTGGTAAAATGGTGTTTTAGTTTGGCCATATCAGAGGAATTACAGTTTTTTGAAGTACCTTCTTTATTTTCCTGCTTTAAGAAATGAGGATAATTGTATTCTTGCCCACATAAGAAAACATTACTAAGGAGAATCTATAATCCGAAAATTAGCTACAACATAATACATGTACTATATAAAGGAGAAGTCCAAACATTGGCCACAATATATGGGTATGTATTTCTGAGGCTTGTCTTGAGTACATGCAGCATAAAGGTAGCTAACAAGCGAGCTAGCCCAAAATGCAATGCAGGGGGAGGTGAATGGGGGCAGGACATCTCGTCTCAGTCCATGATGATGCTCTACCACCTAGGGCAACGTTTGGTGGGGGACCCTCCTTCAAGTAGCCTACAGCCTTGAGTAGGCCCGGCAAAACACGTCGGGTCACCCGGATCCGCCCGTTTAAAACGGGTCTGGGTTTGAGAAAGTCAACTCATTTAATAATTGGACGGGTCATGGGTCAATCCGTTTATAAACGGGTTAAGCGGGTTTGGGCTGGTTATCCGGTGGGTGACCCATTATTTCGCTATTTCAGCCCTTCTCAGTTAAGCGTTTAGCCCCCCTTTCACTTCAAGCCTTCACGCCTCACGGTTCAGGTTCACAATCACATACACTTTAAAAAAAAAAAAATACCCTAAGGCTAAGTAAAGTTTCCGACTCCCTAACCCTAACCCGCGCCGCGCCTCTCCAGTCTCCTCTTTTGGGTCGTCTATGAAATTTCCCTGTCTGGCTGGCAAGTTGACCGTGGATTGCCCTCACGTGTACCTGAGGGTCATTACAAATATATATATATACATTATTCGAGAATAACATGTGCAGGTAGCCTAGGAGAAGAGAAGCAAGCTACCCTCACTGACCTCCCATCTATATCTATAGGCGGCAATGGTAAGAGTTGGTAAGCATGGTAACTGTATCGGCGGCCGGCGCTCCACGTTCTATCTAGGTTGCGCTCTTACGTATGCCCCACCTCACATAGAAGAAGGGGAACCTCTCTCTAGATTTTTGTTGGTACATGGGGTTTGAAGCTTGTGCTGTAGGAAAGGGGATAGATGGAATGATGCAGCCCATACGGGGCATCCTGGGCTGATCAGTGGGACGATGGCGGCAAACCAGAGTCGGTGGCGGAGACCAAAAAATTAATAAATATAATGCAGTTTTTTTTTTTAAAAATGTCATTTTATATGAAATTTTAAAATAAAAAAAATTATATTTTTTTCAACGGGTGACCCGTTACCTGCCTGTTTATTAAACGGGCGGGTTAGGGTTGGCATGTGTGTGATCCGTTTAACATCAATCCGTTTATGACCCGGCTGGTTTATAACCCGACTCGTTAGTGACCCGCCCAATCCCGACCCACCAGCTCGTTTTGCCAGGCCTAGCCCTGAGAAATCATAAACTAGACAGCCTTCGCTTTGGGGTACTAGTAATTAAGCACTTATCATTTAAAATAAATACTTTTAGTAAAAAAAAATGACGTTTACCTAATGATCCTATGATAGCAAAATTCTTTATCGAATAAGTTTCGATCCGTGCGAAAGGTGTAACGATCTGGGCACTGTCTCAGGGGGAGACTCGGTGAAATAAACATGTTTGTGAAGATGTGGCTTGGACAAAAAGACCCTACGAAACTCCACTACTTCTTAGGATTGGCTTTGGGCCTCTTTTGTGCAGCTTAGGTGGAGGGCAGAGAAGGCCTCCTTCCTGGGAGAGAGAAGGGGGGGGGGGGGGGAGAGCCATCATTGACTTATCACTCTGGAAGAGTTAAAATTCTAACCTTATGTCAGGACCTACAAGTCAAGGGACAATCTCAGGTAGACATTTTCTATGAGGCATAAGCCTCCTAAAAGGCAGCAGAGGCGTACAAAGGTTTTTTCGGGCCAGACAGAGATTGACCTTCGAGTGCAAAGGTAGTAATACAATAAACACTTAATATAAAATGAACTTTTTTTAGAAATATTTTTCAAGATTTATTTAAGTGAATTTTGAGAAATAATTTAAAATATTTTTACTTAAAAAAATATTTAAATATTAATTAAAAAATAATAATTAGCATAATAATTAATTAAATTTTTAATTAAAAAATATATTATTGTACTATGCATTATAACCTAATAATTATTAATAAAATATAATTAAATTCTAGAGAGAATATAAAACCATATATAAATTTAAATTATCCTTAAATAAAATAAAAATTTTAATTTAGTTATTAATACTACTTTTAACATAAATTAATGAGATAATCATATATTATTGTATTATGCATTATAACCTATTAGTTATTAATAAAATATAATTAAATTCTAGAGAGAGTAAAAAATCATCTGTAAATTTAAATTATCATTAAATAAACTAAAAAAGTTATTAGTTATTAATACTATTTTTACAAAAAATTAATGTGATAATCATATGCTATAAATATACATTAATAATAAGATTATTGTGATTAGTAAATAATATTATATTTTTTTAGTTAATAGCAAATAGTTAAGTTTTAATTAGAATGTTAATTTAATTATTGTCTAAATTTTTAATTATAGAATATTAATAATATTATTTAAAATAATTTTACAAATACATATTAGTTATTATAATTCAATTCTAGATTGAACAAGAACTATTTATTAAATTTAAATAACATTAAATAAAATTAAAATTAAAATTAATTAATAATATTATTTTTATCATAATTTATTTTGATTGTAATATGCTATAAATACACAATTAGAACAAGATTATTATTAATTAAAAATAATAATCTTCTATTATTTTTTTTAAAAAATATTTAAATTTTTATTATAAATAATTATTAATAAAAATTTTAATTAAAAATTTTAATATTTATAAATTAAAATGCATTTAAAATTAGTCATATACCCTACAATAAAAGTAAATATCCAAATATCACTTATTTTAAACACAACTAAACAATACTTATAAATTTCAACACTTTTCTAGTTCAACATTTACTATTAGCACTTATTAAATTCAGCATTTTTTTTAAAAAAAAACACTTCTGCCTAAGTGGTTCCAAATGATCCTCAGAAGAGCTTGTCCCTCCCATGAGTCTATACTTCATAATAGCCTCATTAGATTATACATCTTTTGTGGTATATCTAGATAACAACTAGGGGCAAAAATTGAAACATTTTGGAGCTACAAAACTAGTTATTAAATCATTAACATAGCATAAAAACATTCCTCCTTGAACAGCTGTTAATACGAATCAATATGTTCCATTATAAGAACTATGTCATATCTACTTTATCTTTTTGATTTTTCGATATTAAAAATAGGATGCATAAAAAATAAGACTAAGAAGAACATTAGACATTAACCTCGTGTTGAACTTTGAGGAGGAACAACACAAATAGATTATTGTTGGAGATATGACTCATATTGATGGTTTTAGCCCATACCGCCGACGGTTTGCTAAAGCTGTTGAGGGTTTTGTTTGTCGCAGATTATAGATTTTTAAATTTGGTGATCAGTAGATTGGGGGAGTCGGAGGTTTTTCCTCCGGGATTTGCTACAGAAGTGTTTTAGATGTATTTTAAGTCTTCTATGCGCAATAGGGTTAGATTTATAAACTATATTTTGTAACCCATGATGTAAGCTTGACAATTTGATAGTGAAAATCAGCTGTTTGCTCCCGTGGACGTAGACACATTGTCGAATCATGTAATTTCTTTTGTTATTGATTTAATTGCTTTCCTTTATTCTTATTATGATTGCTTGTTCCATATATTCATCGTTGAGTGCTTGCATTACTTGTTCCAGATTCAAGTTATGTGTGTTTCCGTTGCGCATTCGAATCAACAATTATAAAGTGAGAGGAGAATATAAATGTATGAGAGAGAATTAAGAGAGAAGTACAACGAGAATATCTGTTGCACAAAGTGCCTTGAAGATAATATGCAATATTGTTTACTTTGAAATTCAAAAAATGTTCTGCTAGTTTTTTGTCTAGTTATATAAATTTTTTTTCATTTTCAAATTCACCATTGTTGTAACTTTTAGTTCTTAAGTATTATATCCTCTTACCCTTAAATTACTACTATTTGTTTGTGATTTACCTTACCATATGCTAAGATTCCACTTTATGATTCAACTGCTCTTTTGTTGAGCTGCGTGGTCTTAAATGATATTCTGGTTGCCTAATTGTAGTTTGAATTTTTAGCATTGCCATTAAATGGCTCGAGATAATTGACATGCAAAACATGGTGCGCTTTTATCCAAGTCAGAGAATTAGCCTTGCAAGATTCTTTTCCTAAGTTTATCTAAGCTGGAAGCTAGTCCTTTATATTTATAAAGTGGTCTCTTAGGAAACTTGGTTTGTTATTGATGGAGCTTAACAAACATTAGGTCTCCTAGATTGAAGTGCAACAATATTTTTTTCTTAATTTTTCCACTTCTTTATTCACTTGATAGCTTTACCCCAAGAATCTTAGGCTATTTCTGTTTACACTTAACTACCCTTCCTGATCTTAATTCAAAATCCAATTCTCCAATTTAGACACATGACCCGACAATAGTTTACTATGACTTTTTTGAAATCGTCACCCCAGGAAAGACACAGAAACCACCACGAAAATCCTGTAGCCAGACCACATAACAAAACCTCAATCCTTTCCTATACCCTAGTATTCCTTCTGCTGTACTCTAAAGTTTACAGAATCTAACAACCTAGGCTCTGATACCAAACTGTAACGACTTGATTTTCCATGCCATTTATTTTTATTTTATTTTTATTTTTTTTAAAAAACAACTGACTGTGAAATTTCACTGCGCTAATAAATCAAACCCTCAACATGGTTTAGATATGACCCACGAAAATCTAAGACTCAACATACAACCTAACCAGCGAGAAGCTGATTTCATTAAACCATAACCATATACATATATACAATACCAGAGTGTCAAAATATGTCCCAAAATATACAACCACAACTATTCCCAAAAATACCATTAATCGAAACTAGGGCTATACAAAAAATAATCTCCCAAAAACTTACCCTAAAAATAGGGCAGTACTGTAGATCCCTCTATCTGCGAGCCTGATCGACTTGCCTAGTTGGATCACCTGAAAAATTGTCAAATCATTGGGATGAGACAACGCTCAGTAAGATGAAATATGCTATTGTGAGTGTGTGGCAAATGAGTTACATATTGTGTAATCTGATTTAGAGAAATACCATAGATAACTGAATTTGAGAAAGCATGTATAAATGACGTATAATATATCTTACCTATGTTACTTAACATAACTGTCTTTATGCATTTTCTATTCATAATACTTCTAATATTCATAGATATGTCTATTGATTCTGGAAATTTGGTTATACATATAATAATTGAGAAAATCTCCCTAGATGGATAACTGTATGTCATGATTTAACCCCTCATGACTGGGTTGTGCGGCCCGTAGGCGGAATTCATCACTGGCTGGCCTACCAGGATAAGTCACTATTGTTGACCTTATAGGTCACACCCGGTTTTGATAATGACAAATACTCAGGTATTTGATGGCTTTCAAGTGTATGTGCAGGTTCATTGTAGCAGATCAAGTAATGACACATGAAAGCAAAGCATGAAGACCCAAAAGATTATTTCTTGTTGTAATTTATATTGTATGGGTCTGTAATAGTAATATAGGAACGATTTGTAATAATTAATGCATGACATGCATGTAGGAACTAAAGCTCAAAGACCGTAGAAACCTTAGGGAATACCCTTTGGTCAACCGAAGGTCGACCTACGCCAGGTTTTTTGGCATACTTTAAAAGGCTTTAGAAAAGACCTAGGTCCCAGCACTTGCAAATAAGAAAGTCCCCAACATATCAGGGGGAATCAAATCAAGGCTAAAATGAACTAAATGGAAATGTTGAGAGGGTTCGAGTCACCGAACAAGTCAACATGTTGACTTTGTGTTCGGGCACCCGAACTTGTTTTGAGTGTATCGTCCTCGAGCACCCAAACCTGTGTCAAGGCATTTTTCAACTACTTGGGCGGCTGAACGACACGTTCAAATTGAGCTTGGGAGACTGAATTGGTAAGTTCGGTTAACCGAACTTTACACTAGACACCCAAACCGCGCTACAAATGCTACTGACTTTTGTTTGGGCTACCGAACCTACACACGGATGACCGAACTATTTTAAATGGGCTTTTTAAGATGAGTCTATTTGGGTGACCAACCTCGGTTCAGCCACCCGAATCTCGCGGGTAAAATTATTTTCTATCGGGGTTAAAATTAAGCAAATAAGGTTAATTTTGCTAAACCTTTTTTAAAAAATTTAAGAATACCCTGTATGTCCCCTAATGGTCATAATTTACCATTTTCTCTATATATAGGGGTTCATTTGCCTAGATTAGAGAGGATTAGCAAATAGTATTAGACAAAAAAATCTCTCAAATTTCCAAAACCCTATTTGTTCATTCCAAGCCCTTACACTCATAATACATTCATTCTTTTGAGAAATATGTTGTGCGAGTGTTTTATTGATTATTCCATCTTGCTAAAAACCCTCACTTGCTCTTGTGCTTGTGATTTTCATATTGAGAGTTTAGCTTGATTTTTCCCCTGATTTCATTCGATAGATCTTTGGTTGGGAAAAATCATATAGCTAAGTGAGTTTGCATTATCATTGTAATACTCTTTTGGGCTTATTCTTTTGTGTGCAAAAATATTTTTTTAAAGCTAGATTTCAAACAACTCTTGTGGTAGATACATTTGAGAAAATATTTTTTGAGGTTGTTTGAAGACTCCGATTGGCATTTTTGAAACCCTAATCTGTGATTGAGATATAGTTTATCTGGTTTTCAAAGAATAGCTTGTTTGATATATACTCTTGTGTTTGATTAGATAAAGTCATTATTCTGAGTGTTGATTGCACACGTAGAGCATCGAGCTTATAGTTCATACATTATTGAAGTGCATTGATTATATTGCGCATATTTGGGTACATATCTGCTTTATATGAAAACACAATCACTATACCAACTTAATTGAGAAAAATACTGTTGTATTTCCAGGCACGGGCCTGAAGAGGGAGACTAGCCTTGTGAAATAGTCCCGGATTGGCTTAAACCCGATTAGGAAAGATATGTACACCATCTATGTAAGGTGTAGGTTGAGGTCATCCCCACTAATTGACCTAGTTGTATTAGGTGTCGCTCCACCCGTTAAGTAAGCAATTAGTGGAATCCTCAGGCTTGCGAGCTAGAGGCGGGGACGTAGGCACAATTGGCCAAACCTCGATGACATATCGTGTGTCTGTTTATATTTCCGCACTTTATATTTACCGCACGTGTATGTTATTGTGTAAATGATGCATATGATTTAAATTTTGCATATTATACTTATCTGCACATTTGGGTAAACAACCCTAGGTTGTGTATGTACTGCTGCTATTTAGGTGAAACCTAGGAAAGAGTTTTAAATTCCAATTCACCCCCCCTCTTGGGAATACACCAAAGTTAACAATTGGTATCAGAGCCTCATTGCACTAGACTGAAATATTTTTGCAAAAAGATCGCAATGACTCAATTTGGTGTATCCCCATTCGGAGAGAGACAGTCACTTTCTAGTCCTCCATTATTTTATGGTGTCGATTACACCACGTGAAAAATTAGAATGACTATATTTTTGAAATCTATGGACTGGAGGGTCTGGCTTGTGACTGCAAAAGGAAGATGTACACAAATAAATGAAAATAATTTTAATATGATTAATTCTAATGCCATGGATATACTATACTATGCTTTAGAGACTAATATTTTTGTTGAGATTGTGGCATATAGTAGTGCACAACAAATCTGGGATGAACTCGAAAGGAAATATGGAGAATCCCGGGAGAATGAAATCACCACTCAGGAAGTGGTAAATGACACGATAATTGCATTAATAGACAGTGAGGTATATGTTCCTATCTCAGTCTTCGTAGATGATTCTGGTACTGAATGCTATGATGTATCTAATACTGAATCATCTGTTAAATATTGTGATAGTTATGTTATTGATGCACTTGATGATTCTCATGTTGAATATTGGAATATATCACGCAATGAATCATTCGATTGCCCTAGTGATAATTATGCTATTAGCTCATATAATAATCCATGTGATGCATGTTGTGATGACTTTTGGGCCAAATCCTGTGACATATTGTATGATGAGTCATCCATTGGTTCTGATGATAATACTGTGTGCATTGATTCATATGAATGTTATAGTGATAAATTTTGTGATGAATCATGTATTGAATCTTACAATGAAAGCATGCCCTCACATACAACACTAGAAAATGAATTATTTAAAATGCATAAGATTCTAGTCGGGATGTCTAAGAACAAAACCGTTTTGAAAAATGAGATTAAATAGGTTGGTAAAGCAATTAGCAAAATTAAAAGAGTGTCATGCCATCCTTGAAAAGAAAAAAGTTAAGAAGATCTTGAAAATCATCTGCTTAGAGAAAAAGATAAATGATTATTCTAGCATAACACTTGAAATTAAAAATGAAAAGAATAATCACAATGAATCCTTAAGAATTAAAAGAAATAAATTTTTCAGAAAGGGTTCACGGTTAGCTCATCAAACCCATAATCTGCTACGTCAAGTAAAAATGGAAGAGACTTACATAAGAAAATGATTTGGGTAATCATGAAGGCAAACCCCATAGGACTTAAGGAAAAATGAATTCAAATTGAAATTATCTTCTAGTTAATCTTTCCTTAATTTCTAGGTTTAAGGGTAGTGATGACCAAAAGGTTAGGAAGTGGTACATGCTTAAAATTCCAAATCTTAGTATACGCATTCACTAAACACTATCTTGTTATACTAAGAATCTTTATCCACTTCCAAATGGACATGACATCTATGCCTGGTATTTAATTTAAAATGCTTAACCCACACTTAAATATAAATATCTTAAGTTAAGCATACTTTGTTCATTGCATATAATTGAGCTTTAGGGAATTCGTCTTGCCTTGTATCATTTTACCCTAAACTCATCAATCAAAATTAAGTCATCGCTCTAGGTATAAGCACCAATGATAATAAATTCCGTATCTATCTTGTGCTAATAATAACACATCCCTCTCACAATCTGAATTAGAGGGGTCCGCTAAGGGAATTGTATTTTATTGATTAAATCAAAATATTCCCTTTGAACCAAAGATATAAAAATCCTCTAATTTTGGTTCATCTCATCCATAGGAAATCTTTACCACACCACGATTATATCAGGTTGAGATTTTGTCTATGCCTTGGTTCGTATCCTTGCTCCTCTATGTGATCATATCTATAGGATACTTTCCATTCTCCGAAAAGCATTGTTCAAGAAAATTCAAATACTCATAAATGCTCTTTGCCTAAGCGGGTGGACATATCCCTTTCCATGAAAATATCTTGAATCATGTCCACTTATATTAAATACTCTTTGAACATAACAAGAATTATAATCTTTAAGAGTATTTAATCTACGCCACACGCTCTCAAAACGTTAAGTCATATCCTTTAGAGCTTCATGTCCTTAGAAATAAGATAAATGGCTAATATGATGACCATAGGTTTCAACATATATGGAAACGCAATAACTAAGAAACCTATGCATGAATGTTAGGAAAGAAAAGCCATTTGAACTTGAGCCTCTATTATATATTGAAATTCATAAGTAAAGAGGCATACATTGGCTTATGACTATGTAGTCATAGTTTTGTAATAAACTGTTTGTATATATTGTAAATCATGATCTTGAAAATACTGTAAAAACATATTTTCGTATATATTTGGTAAATACTATGTAGTCATAGCTTTGTAATAAACTATACAATCTCTATAACATGATTCTATAAATACTATTCAACCGTGGTTCTGTAAAAGCTGTGTAGAATTCTTCACTAAATCTATATTCTCATTCACACAATATTTAAAAACTCATTAATTATAATCTATAAAACCGTATAATTTTCTACTCTGAAAACCCATAAACATATACTATACTTTACTGGTAAAAATCTCTATTTAAATTGGCATAGCATATTTCCCTTACCTGACTACTGGAAAGTTCCTAGTATGAGTGGTCCTATACCTGCAGGGTTCCCTATTAAACACCCTGAAAACAACATCTCTTAGAACAAAATTTCAGTATTTCGTTGTGTACTACATTTCTTATAACTATGGTAAAGCCAAATTTCGAATAAAAAGTCTTACCCTGAATCTAAAATGAATTTCAAAGTAGCCCCACCGACAATCCACTCCAGTAGACTTGAAGAGAACTTTCCCAGGAGTGTCGTGGTGGCCTCGGATCGTCGATCCGGTGAAGAATCAGCTCAAAATCTTAGAGAGAAAGGGGGAAGGGACAAAAGGAGAGAGGGAGAGAGAGAATTTCCTCGCATGATTTCTGTTGAAAAATCCAGTTTTTGCATACTTATACACTAGCCTTCGTCGACGAGACACGTCACCTCATCAACGAGGTCACGAAGGAAGTTCGTCGACAATGCTTATTCTTTGTCGACGAAAATCAGGGCCGAGAAATAGCCTCTCAGTATTTCCTCTTAGACGAAACGCGCCCCCGTCATCGATTCAGGGCTGCGTTCGTCGACGAGGCCCCTGTTGAATTTCATTTGCAATTTCTTTTCTCTCCTCCCTCTATTATTTAAATACTTAATTCTTTGGGTCACTACATTTTACGCCTGAATTGTTCAGAAAAATCATGTACGACATAAACGTATCATAAACTTAAGTTTAATTAGTTCAAAATCTTGAGAAAGACTGACATAATCTATTCCCCTTACCTTATCCCAGGAGTGGTGCCTTCGACGCCTAAACCACAAAATCTCCCTAATTAAAACATTGGGGGCTGAAATTAGAACCCATGGATAGTTTTCGTTCTTCAATCGGCGCACGTTTACTATGAAAATTGAGGAGAGAGAAAGCGTGTGGATAGAGAGAGAACATTGAGAGGATATAAAGAGACACAGAGAGTTGAGAGACGTGAGAGGGGTCTCCTCAGGAAATGATTTCTCCTAAAGGATCTCAATCCTTCGGGTGAAATGTATATAATATTATAATATTATTATAGTAATATTATATTAATATGTTATTATATTATATTATATTATTTAATAAATAATAATTATTTAACTAATTATTATTATTATTATTATTATTATTATTATTATTATTTTTTTTTTTTGGGTGGGTTTCTACACTTATTTGCACTTGAATGGGTTTCAGGAGCCTTGTAATCTTCTTCCATTTGACTTTGTCTTGTTGGCAAGTGAGACTACCTCATCTCGTGTTTGTATGGCTAGTAGCATCTTTGCTTCAATAATGTCAAAGTTGGATACCATCCTAGGTGGCCTGCCTACTTGATATCATGAGACTCCAATAACTGTGTCTTCCTAGGGTCACCAATTGGAGGAATGAAGAATTGATTTCTATGTGTTCACAATATATCGACTTCTATTGAGAATAACACGTTATGCTTTCTTCCAGCAATTTTATTAGGTTTTAGGCCATCAAATCTTTGAGAGGGTGGTGATGTGCATATGCATTGTTGTGGTATTCTTGTTTACCATCAAGTGTGCTACCATTTGGAGGACCATAAATTCGACCTTCCTGCTAAATGCGTGTGTAACTTGGTTCATTTGCCCCACCTTATACTAAAAAAGGAAGTCAAATTTTGCTAAGAATCCTTTTTGACGAGTCTGCTTAGGGGATAATTTAGATAGGGTAAAGAGGTGGCTGATAGCCAAGTTATCTATCAACTACAAACTTTGTTCAAGTAAATAATGTCTCCACACTCAAAGAAAATCAATCATTACTAACATCTTATTCTCTTGAGTTATACATTTTCCTTCAGCTTTACAGTCCTTCCTATAACAAGACACCATTGAGGACATATTTGAATGCATTTGTTTGTACCTCAAATATTTTATGATATCCTAAAGATAAAATACACATGAATTTAACTTGTTGAAGTTTACCTAACACTCCTACGTCTAGCTCGACTCATAACCCTTTTTTAGCACTTTTAACAAGGCAGTCATCTTTAAATACCCTGAACGAATTTACTATAATAGTTGGTAAGATTATAAAAGGAATGTAATTCCTTAACCATCATTGGGATATTTCAATATTAATAATCCTCATGTGCTCTATTTGTCCGAATGCTACCTTGTTCAATCACATGGTTGAGAAACTTGATATTCTTTTGCACAAAGAAGCATTTATCCTTCTTCACATATAGGCTATTCTCCTTTAGCCTACTAAACACCTTTTCTAAATGTTTTTGGCTTTCTTCTAAATTATAAACAATAGTGCCATTTGGATATATTACAACAAACTTGTCAAGGTAGTTACAAAACACCTAATTTATCAGCATGCAAAAAATCCCTGACACATTTATTAACAAAGAGGGCATCACCAAGAACTCATAACCCTTGCATCACATAAATAGTCTTCTACTTAGTTTTTTTGTTATGCTTATCTACTAGTAGTTTGATGACAAGTCAAGTTTGATGAAGTAGTTGACATGAATAAGTTGATCAAACAATCAATAATAAAAGGAATAGGAAAGGAATAGGAAACTTGTTGAGTGTGTGATATTCCATATATACCTGCATACTTCCACTATGCTTATTTTAAAGCAATACATGTGCTTTGAATCGTCCTTAAGATATCATAGGTAACCCAATTTCAACAACTTATTAATGTTCTTTAATAGTTTTAGGGACTCTAGAGGCGCCATCTGGTATAATAGTTCTTTAGTAACAAGGTTTCAAGATTGATAAAAACTTGATATCATGTCTCATACTTTGTTGTTAGGGCAAGTTGTTTGGTTGCTTATTTTGTACCATAACTTGGAACCCCTTCAACACTTCTTAGATGACAGCGGGCATCAACTTTTGCCCAGTGTCTTCATTCATTGCCAATGAGGCAAGATTTGTTAGTTTAACCCTTCTTAAACGTTTTTAAGTTACATGGTAGAGAGTAACTCCTCATTATCTCCTTTCTTTGCCACAAATTGAACCAAGAAAGTATAGCCATCCATTAAAAAAAGGGATCTAAATGAGATAGGAACTGCCCTAGTCTCTCATAGGAATTCCATTCTAAATATCATCTTGGAATCTTTCATAAAAACGTAAGTGAAATTTGCATGCTCTTCCCACTGACCAAGCTTCACAAGCACTTTTTTAGCTACACCAAATGTAGATTAGGCTATGGAGTTTGTCACTTTTATGCATCAAGAGCATTTATCTAACTTCAAGTTGAGTCTTGGGCATTACGTTGTGAGACAAAGTTATCGGTAGCCCCAATATCTACCATAGCACGGGTACTCTTCCCCTTGATCTATAGATTCAAAAACATTAAATCCTTAGCTTGAGAAATCTTGGGTTGTTTCATATACC
Source organism: Malania oleifera (assembly GCF_029873635.1). Lineage (NCBI taxonomy): Eukaryota > Viridiplantae > Streptophyta > Magnoliopsida > Santalales > Ximeniaceae > Malania > Malania oleifera. Next base: position 82,045,468 of record NC_080424.1, read on the forward strand.
TCTCTAATGTGTTGAGTAATCAAATTGCACCCATTTGCAAGGTTTCTTCCTTGTCTTTTATGGCTTCTTGGCAATGGAATCTTGCAAGACATTGAGCAATGACTTGTAAGGTAACTGGCAACTTGACAAAAGCCTCAACGTAAGAAACATATAATTAGGGGTGGAAAAACGAGTTCACGGGCTGAGTTTGAGCGGGCCGTGAACGATGTAAATGGGTTGAGATTAAACAGGTCACAACCATGTAAACCCTAACTCACCTGTTTAATAAATGGGTGAGTCATGGGTTACCCATTAAAAAAAATAATTTAATTATTTTAAAATTTTTAGGCCAAATTAAGAATAGAGATCGTCTCTCGGAGTCTTGGACCTCTCGGTTGATGCCTGACGGGTTGAGGAAGAAGAAGAAGAAGAACTGTAGTCTGTGAAGGGACCTTGCAGACCACGGCGAGAAGAAGAAGAAGAACTGTAGTTTTTAAGAACTGCGACTGCTAGATGGGCAAGGGAGTGAAGCCATAAAGGGATCTCAGCGACCACGACAAGGGTGTGCAATCTTGATGCCAATTTTGCCATGGTAGTCGTGGCTAATCTGAGCATTTCTATTCTTGTTTCCATCGTTAATGAGGTCTATGGCGTTCACTTGAATTGCATCTTTGGCCTTCTATTGACCAGCCTTGCCATGAGTTCATACCCCACCATTTGCTAATTTGGCCGATCTATGAGTTTATGAGTTAATGAATCATGAGTCATCAACCTAGTGGTTGTCAGAACTTGTAGTTGCAACTGCAGCTGCAGTTGGTAGCATGCAAGTGACTGGTAGGTGTAGTCATCCTGGTCCTTTTGGATTTAGACTCTGGAGGTGGCAGGATAGTGGGATACATATACAGGGATTGGGAATTTGGGGATAGGGTTTTAATGTTTTATGTGTAAGCCTGTAAGGTAAGGTGGAACAAACTGGGGCGGTGACCCGACCCGAACCTGAGTTGACTCGTTAGGTCGTGGGTTGACTCGTTTATAAAAGGGTTGATTTTTATAAACCCAAACTTGTCTTAATCGGGTAGGTCATGGGTGACCCGTCGGGTTATGACCCTTTTTTTCCAGGTCTACATATAATCTTACCATTACCATCGAGCATGTTTGAGGCTTGAGAGAAGGATGAATCCTTTGAGCACTATGTCTTGTTATTGGCTCTCCAAGTCTTGGGTTTGCCTATTTTGAAATACTTTCCTTTGTGTTCACCTAAGGAGCTACTTTCCTAAGGTGTGGGAGAATTTCCTCTAATCTAGTAAGTTAAGAGTTTTGAGATAGCCTACGTGATAAGTAAGTCTTGAGCTTATAGCTGATGATTTTCAGCTCTTGACCACGATTTCAAACCTTCAAGGAAGTATGACAACTTATCTTTCTTTAACATATCTCGGATATCCAACATCATAGAAAATAATTTCTTCACATATTCTCTTATTGCCCTACTATGCTTAAGATCTTTTAAGTTGCACTGAGCATTGTACCCACATTCATATGATGTGCTTAAGATATTGTAAGTTGTTGTAAACATTGTATTCAATATTCTCATGAAAGAGTTGAGATTTAAGCTATTGAGTTTTCCCAAGTATTAATTGTAGATCAACCATTTTTTATTTCATTATACTTGATATGCCACAATAGTGTAGAATCCACACCTAAGTGCATAATATTCATAGACATTTTTGCATCCTCAAAGTTGGCCCTAATTGCACAAAAGTACTATTTTATGTCTAACAAGAAATTGTTTGCCTCTTTAGCATCATAAACACCATTGAATGCTTTTGGTTATGGTTCCTTTGCTCTACCAAGTTCAATCTCCATGAAAAAGCATGGACCAAAAGGTTCACCTTTCTAGTAAGCTCAACCAAAAGGTTCACCTTTCTAGCATGGACCAAAAGCTTCTACAATACCATGACATTTTTTCACAAATTATTTGATAGAACTTTGTCATTGCTTTTGGGATCCTCCACTATACCAATGTAATTCTTAAGTTGGGCCACCTTTATGGCCACATTAACAATCTCTATATGTGGCTTTAACACATCAAGTCTCTTTGTATTGTTGTGCAACATGGTTCTCCTACCAATGCTTCACCCAACTACACAATTTGAAGGCAGTTAAGTCCATAAAAAATAAATCGAGGTTTGACACTAATTGTCACGAGCCAAATACTACATGCACTACAAAAACCTAGTTCTTAGTGACGAAAGTATTTTAGTGACGCTTTCAAATTCGTCACTGAAAGTGCAGTATTAGTGACGGTTTTGAGAACTGTCACTAATAGAAAACCATCACTAATACTGCACTTTTAGTGACGAATTTGAAAGCATCACTAATATTTTCATCACTAAAAACTAGTTTTTCCGCTCAAACTATCGCGGGAAAATATTAGCGACCTTTTTTCGTGTATTAGTGGCGATTTAGAACCATCACTTGTTGGCCTAACAGGGCTTAATCTCAGTTTTGATAATGACAAACTAAGGAATCTAATTGTGCTTTCAAGTGAATTTACAAGCATTATATTTTACAAGAACAATGGTTCATATTTAAAGTTTAAATGTTATAAAGAACATAATCTAAATGAAGATTGGCTAGAGTTTGGATGAGGATCAAGCTTGAAGACATGAAGACTTGGTTAATATTTCATATGTAATGTAATATGAGTCTTATGTAAGTACTTATCAATTTTTAAGTTTGTTTATGAAGTTCTTATGACAAATAATTGGACTTAGAGACCTGTTTTCACAACTTGAAAACATTTTCAAAAAGTCCAAATACCTTTTCAAATGAATACATATGATTTTTGGAATAAAAAATAAAAGGAAAAATGAATTTCGGAATGTTAAGGCAACCAAGGCTTAAAGCTTACTCGATCGAATGCAGTAAACTGAACAACCTGGTCTAGTATCAGAGAGTTTGGGGGACCGAACACATGGTTTTGTTTCCATTTTCGAAAGATACTGTTACCAAAACTTGAGCAAATGGTCAAGATTCAAACCCCAGGTATTTAAGGCTAACCCTAATCTTGTTAGAAAAACCTAATTACACAAAAATACATTGATTTATCTTCCAAAAGTTGTTATGCGCTATTCATCTACGTTGAAAGTATTTTCTGGTTTTTGTTCTTCGATTTCTTATCTTTCTTTCCAAAAAACCTAGCAATATCTTGAGCTTCATTAGAAAATTTATTGCTGAGAGTATCCTAGTAATTTTAACTTGTACAAATATGCTATTTGTGAGAGTTACATTATTGTACAAAAATCTGTTGCTGTTTATTTATAAACGAACGATTCGAGTATTAAATCAGTGACAAGCAAGAGGGTGTTCTTGCTTGAGAGGTGATCTTCCTACTGAAAGGAGAGAGGTGCTCGACCTACTAAAAGGAGAGAGGTACTCCACCTATTGAATGGAGAGAGTTAGTAAAATCCTCATAGAAGGTTGCTTGAGGCAAGGACGTAGGCACGTTGCCGAACCTTATAAAAAATCTCGGTGTCATTCTTATCCCTTATCTCTTTACTTTTTCGCAAATATATATTGTTCTTTATTTGTTGTGAATGTTTTTGTTCGATTTTGGAATGCCGTGAATGAATTAATTTGATTTGTGGATGCCTTGAATGATTTAAATAGTATTGTGAGCAAACTCTGCTATAGCTACACATTCAGACTTGATTTAATTTTCGAGGATTGCTTGATATTGGTTGATTAATTATTTAAATACAAGAATAAATATTTGTGTGATTGAACATATTGTTATTGACATTAACCTGCCAAGAATATTGTTAGTATTGCGATTTGGTTTCATACTTAGGATTGATGATTGGTATAGTTGTTCTTTGAATAGATTTTCATAGTGATTTAAATATTTAGAGTACGTGGTAAACAAGTAAAATTAATTAAGTTTTTGCATAAAAATTTTAAAATACCCAATTCACCTCCCTTTTGGAATTACACCTTCACTTTCAATTAGTATCAAAGCATAGGTTGCAACATATCCTAATAGGTAGTTGCACAAAGATCAAAATGGCCAACTTAGGTGTGTCCCTATTTGGTGAAGGACAATCCTATACTAGACCCCCAATTTTTTGAGGTGTAAATTACACCTTCCAGAAACAAAGAATGAGAATATTTTTACAAACTATGAATTGGAGGGTTTGGAGAGTTGTAGTCCAAGGAAACTATGTTCCTACTATAATCGTTGAAAATATAGAAAATTCCTAAGGAAGAAAATGAAATGAACGAGACTAACATGAAACAAATGCAGATAAACTCTAGGGCAATGAATGCCTCGTATTGTGCGTTAGATGCAAATGAATTCAATAGAATACTGGGTTACAAGTGTGCCAAGGAAATCTAGGAAAAGCTAGAAATAAACTATGAGGGAACTGTAGATTTTAGGGATAGTAGAATAGACATGCTCACTTGTGAGTATGAAACTTTTAGGATGAACCCAAAAGAATCTATATCGAGTATGTACACTAGGTTCACCCATATAATAAATTCCCTAAACGCACTTGGGAAAAACTACCCGACATACGAAATGATTAGGAAAATCCTTAGAGAACTTTCATCTATTTGGGAACCCAAGGCCACAACTATACTTGAAGGTAGAAACCTAAAAGCCATGGCCTTAGACAAACTCATTGGGTCACTTCTCATGTATGAGATGGCCATTAATGAAAGAACAACTGAAGTTGTCAAACCTAAGAAATCCATCACACTTAAAGCTTCCAAAGAAAGCTCAAGTGATGAGGAAGATGAAGAGATGGATGATGAAGACCTAACTTTAATCACCACACGACAAGGTATATTTTTCAAAAAGAATAAGAAATTTACTAAGAAATTTTGAGGATCTAAAATGGACAGAGGAGAAACAAGCAAGAAAGAAACAAAAGCAGAACCTCCAACATGCTATAACTGCAAAAAATTAGGTCACATTAAACCTAACTGTCCACAGCTTAAGAGTTAAAAAGGAGTTTAAGAAGAAGAAGAAGAAGAAGGCAATGGAGGCTACAACTTTGGATGACTCCAGCTCAAGTAGCTTGGAAAGCAATTCGAGTGATCAAGAGGTGGCAAACTTCTGCCTCATGGCGTTAAATGATGAGGTAAACTCTTATTCTTACTCGGTCTTTGACTTTAGTGATGAATCTTGCAATGAATCTTGTGATAGCATCCCATTATACACTGAATTGCAAATTGAATTATTTAAATTGCACACAATCTTTGTTAGGGTGTCCAAAAGAAACACCACACTAAAAAGCGAGAATGTTAATGAAGAAATTAGAATCAACTCACTTTGTTGAAAAGGAAAAGGACTTATACATTGCTGAACTAGAAAGTAAGACTAATAAGATGTCAAAAGAACTAGAGAACTTGAAATCACAAGCTACCTGTGAAAATGAGAAAGATTTAAAGATAACTAGTCTAGTAAGAAAGAGAGAAGATCAATCTAAAATAATATACAACTTCACAAGAGGAAAAGATAAATTTGACAAACTAGGTGGGTCTCAAAAGATATCTTTAGACAAAGAAGGCATTAGATTTAATGAAATAGAAAATAGGAGAAAAAATAGTCTCTATAGGGGCTATTTTGTAAAAGAATCTAAAAACTACACAAATACTTCCTCAACCATACACACACAAACACACACACGCATACACACACCACATGTTTCTTATGTAAAGAGAAGGGCTATATAAAATTTGAGTGCCCATTTAAAAGAAAGCATGTTAAAACAAGAAAGGTGTGGAAAGTCAAAGAGACATCTAAAACTAACCTAAAAGGACTGAAGAAGGTTTAGGGTACCTAAATCCTTTTGTAGGTATGTTTTAGGTCCACCCCTTCAAAAGACAAGTGGTATTTGGACAATGGATGCTCAAGGCATATGACGGGAGACAAGTCCAAATTCTCACTAACACTAAAAGCAAGGTGGATACGTAACTTTCAGAGATAATGCTAAAGGTAAAATTATCAGCATCTGAAAAGTTGGTAAGGAATCTTCTTTAATAACTGAGAATGTCTTGTTAGTTGAAGGTTTAAAACATGACCTGCTTAGCATTAGTCTACTCAGCGATAAAGGATTTGACATAACATTAAAAAAGAATAAGTGCATAGTTATAAATACAGGAAAACATGAAATACTCTTCATTGCAAATTGGGTTGAAAACGTGTAATGCATAAACTTTGAAAATTTAATGTCTCAATACGTAAAATGCTTTACGATCTTAAATGAATCTAGCTAGTTATGGCATAGGAGATTAGGACATGCTAGCATGGACTTGTTATCTAAATTAGCTAAGAAGAATTTAGTTAAGAGCTTACCCAACACTAAATTCACAAAAGACAAAGTTTGTGATGCTTGCTAACTTGAGAAGCAAATCAAGACAAGCTTCAAAAAGAAGCAATTGATTTCCACTGAAAGGCCATTGGAGCTAATTCATCCAGATCTATTTGGCCCAACTAAAACGCAAAGTTTAGGAGGAAAGCAATATGCATTCGTCATAGTTGATGACTACTTGAGGTTCACCTAAGTATTATTCTTAGCCTCCAAAGATGAAGTGTGTAAAATGCTTACCAACTTGTGTAGGAAACTCCAAAATGAAAAAAAGGTTATAGTACTTTACACATAAGAAGTGATAGAGGTGGAGAGTTAAAAAATAAAGAAATTGAAAACTTTTGTAATGAAAATGGAATTTCACACAACTCTTTAGCACCATGAACTCCTCAACAAAATAGAGTTGTTAAGAGAAAGAACAGGTCCCTACAAGAAATGGCTAGGACTATGCTAAATGAGCATAACCTATCAAAATATTTTTTATTTGAAGTGGTAAATACCGCATGTTATGTGATAAACATAGTCTCCATTAGAGCCAACCTAAATAATACCCCTTACAAGCTTTGGAAAGGAAAGAGACCGAACATTTCATACTTGCATGTATTTGGATGTAAATATTTTTTCCTAAATGATAAAGGGGACCTAGGAAAATTTGATGCAAAATCAGATGAAGGGATTTTACTAGGATATGCTTTGAATAGTAAAACATTTAAAGTTTACAACAAAAGAACATTGTCTGTTATAGAATCCATTCATGTTGCATTTGATGAAGCCAACCCATTCTCTTCTAAAACCATTGCTAATGATGATCCAGATAGAATAAAAGGTTTAGAAGACTTAACAATTCATGATAGCAAATAAAAGAGCACTGGAATTAAGGAACCATTTGATAATAACTCTTTAAAACAAGTTGAATTGCCAAAAGAATGGAAATTCATGAAGAACCACCCTAAGGACCAAATCATTGGTGAACCATCAGGAGGGGTGCCAACTAGATCTTCACTTAAGAACCTATGTGATCATTGTGCATTTCTGTCACAAAAGGAACCTAAAAATATTAATGATGCAATTAACGATGATTCATAGGTATTAACTATGCAAGGGAAGCTAAACCAATTTAAGAGAAATAAAGTGTTAGCTTTGGTGCAACCCCAAGAGGGGGGGGGGGTGAATTGGGTATTTAAAAATTATTGCTTAGGTCAACCGATTTAACAACAGTAGTACACAACCTAGGGTTAGTTTATGCAATCAATAAATAAACATACACGTGCGGTAAAAGTAAAGTGCAGAAAAGTAAACAATACACGCAATATGTTAACGAGGTTCAGCCAAATTGCCTACGTCTCCACCTTGGCTACACTGGCACAAGGATTCCACTACGGCTCACTTAAATGGGTGGAGCGGTACCTAATACAACACGCCTTACAAAGGTGGTGCACCTAACTTTCCTAACTAGGTCTAAGCCAGTCTAGGACTATTCCACAAGGCTATTCTCTCTCTTCAGGTCCACGCCTAGAATACAATAAATGATATGAAAATTTTTTGTATACGGAAATATACTTCTTCACAAGCAAATATGTACACCAGTATAGCTTAAGCAATATTGGAAGCACGTATGATATGTTAATATGCTCAGTGCTCTAATGTGTGCTAATCACTCAAATAAGTATAGATAATCAATCTAGATCAATAGTGTATATCTAAGAAGGATTTAAACACAATATTTGAATATCACAAAATTAGATCAAGGTTTCAAATATGCTAGCAAGTTGATTCAAACAAACTCAGCAAGATGTTCTCAATATACTAAGCACAAGGAGTGTTTGAATGCAAACTTTGAAAATGATTTTTGCACACAAAAATATAGACTTAGGTAACTTGCAATGACAATGAAAGAACCACAACCCTCAAAATTTTCCCACACAAGATTTATCAAATGAAATATATGGAAGAACTTAATGTTATACTCTCAAATAAAATCAATCAAATAATATAGCAAATAAGAGTATGAGCTAGTGAGATTAAGCACAAACACTTTAGAAATACTCACAACACTTGAAAGATCAAGAAGAATGAAGTGTATAAGTGTTTAGGAGTAGTATAGGCTGAAAAGAGATTTTTGAATTTAAGAGAATTTTGGCCTTAATCAAATTGCTAATCCCTTGCTAATCATTGCAAATGAACGTGTATATATAGGCAAGAGGTAATTTTTGATCGCTGAGGACTCAATGGGGATAATTAGAAAAGATTAAAGCAAGTTTAGAAAAATTAACCCAGTTTACCCCTTTTAATTTTAAGTTAAAATTAATTTAACCCGCGAGTTTCGAGTGCCCGGTCTGAGGTTCGGGTGCTCGAATAGACTCACTTAGAAAATCATATTTTAAAGGTTTGGGGTGCCCGAAGTGAGGGTTAGTTGGCTGAACAAAAGACAGAAACTTTATGTTCGTGGTTTGGGTGCCTGAAGAAAAGTTCGGTTAACCGAATTCAAGTGTTCGGTCGCCCGAGGCCAGTTTTGATCTAAAGTGTTCGATAGCCCGAGTTGGTGAAAAGTGCTCTAACATGGGTTCGGTTGCCCGAGGGAGATAGGGTCATTTTTGGTTCGGTCGCCTGAAGTCAGGTCAACCCGCTGACTTCCCAGCTATTCGAGCGTCCGAAGTGTTTTGCCTATATGGTCCGATTCATTTTCAATTTGATCCCCTGATTGAGCAAGTTATTATAGGGATTGTTTGTGCATATATGTAGGGACCTAAGGTCTTTTCTAAGGCTATTTTGAGATAGTCCCAAAAAATCCGGCGAAGGTAGACCGATGGGTGCCCTAATGACATTCGGTTCCCTATGGTCAGTCTATCATCATGTTGAGCATACCTACCTGTTATGCATGATGCAAATTATTACAAGCCATAGGAGTGTACAGTCCATAATAATATTACATCCCAGAATGAAGAAAGTGAAAAATAATTACAAATACAACACAAACTTCTTCATTCATTGGCACGAACACCGCACACCATCATTATATGTTTTTCAGTTCGAGTACGCATGCAAGGTGAATCTGCATGCAAGCCTTAGTACAACTATCAGTACCAAGAGTATTTGTCATGATCAAAACTAGGTGTGACCTATCAGGTCAACATAAAGTTTGGAAGTTAATTGCTAAACCTAATAATCATTCAGTAACTTGATGATCATTCAATAATAGGGACTAAATAGGTTTATAGGAATAAAAAAGATGAAAATGGCATTGTTGTCCGTAACAAGGCTAGACTAGTAGCACAAGGTTACAATCAAGAAGAAGGTATTGATTTTGAGGAAACCTATGCTCTTATAGCTAGAATGGAAGCCATTCGTATGTTGCTTGCCTATGCATCCCATAAAAACTTCAAACTATACCAAATGAATGTAAAGAATGCATTCTTAAATGGTTTCATAAATGAAAAAGCATATGTAGTATAACCCCTAGGTTTTGAAGACTTCCATTTTCCAAACCATGTGTTTAGATTGACGAAAACCTTATATAGGCTAAAAAAAGCTCTTAGATCTTGGTGTGAGAGATTGAGTGGCTTTCTACTAGGAAGTGGATTCTTGAGAGGGATATACTTATCATTCAAATTTACGTTGATGATATCATATTTGGTGCTACAAATGAGAATCTATGTTAAAAGTTTTCTATATGCATGCAAGATGAATTTGAGATGAGCATGATGGGTGAACTGACATACTTTCTTAGTCTTTGTTAGCTTTGGTGTATTCCCAAGAGGGGGGTGAATTGGAATTTTAAAACTTATTCCTAGGTTAAAACATATGTTAGTAGAATATCACAACCTAGGGTCTTTCTATACAATCCCAAATGCGTAGATAAATATAATATGCGGAAATTTAAATCATGCACATCATTCACACTATAACATACACGTGCGGTAAATATAAAGTGCGAAAATATAAACAGACACACGATATGTTATCGGAGTTTGACCAACTGTGCCTACATCCCTGCCTCTAGCTCGTAAGCCTGAGGATTCCACTAATGGCTCACTTAACGAGTGGAGTAGAACTGGTTACAACCAGGTCAATTCAAGGGGCTGACCTTAACCAACACGCCTTACCAGGATGGTGCACGTAGCTTTTCTAACCGGGTCTAAACCAGTCCGGGACTATTCAACAGGGCTAGTCTCCCTCTTTAGGCCCGTTCCTGGAATACAATAGATTTGAAATACAATTTTTGTGTACAAGGAAGTGCTTCTTACATAAGCTAATATGTACCAATATAATCAACACACTACCAAATGATAAGATATGATAAGCTCAGGGTAGCCTTAGTATCTACTCTCAAATTAATGCTAATAATGCAATTAGTACGTGAGAGTGTAAGTGACAAGATCTTTGTGTCAAAATAATTTTCTCAATCACAGTGCACTAGAAAAAATCACAAGTATACTCCAAATATCTCAACCGAAGTTTTTATCAAAGTAAACCACAAGAGATATTCAACAATGATTTGTAAAAATAGTTATTTGATCTTCGTATTAAAATGATGATCTTAATCAAGGGTATAGCAACAAAGATCTTTTAGAATTCAAGAAAATATCTCAAAATATATATTTCTCAAATATAAGCACAAGAGATATTTTGAAAATGATTTGTAAAATATTTTAGCAATCAAAATCCAAAGTGAACTCCTTGAGTATTGCAATGACAATGTAAAACTCAAAGGCTCAATGAAGTATTCCTAGGGAAGACTTATTAACAAAGTCTCCTTGGTAAACTTCAAGCTTAGCTCTTTAATAAAATAACCTTAATCAAAAAGAACAAGAAAGAGCTTAAGCCTAATGATAAGAACACTCAATCACACTTACAAAGAGATTTGAGCAATAAAATTTGGTAAGAATGAGTGTTGGAGGCTAAAAAATGAGTATAAGAGATTTTCGAATTTCAAAGGATTTTTTCTAATTAAGATTGCTAATTTAATGCTAATTATTCCAAATGAGGGGGTATATATATACTTCCCCAAAAATATAACCATTTAGGACACATATAAAATTATTATAAATTTTTTAATACATTTTAATACACGTAACCCCATTTAAATATTTTAACCACGGTAAAAATATTGGGGCAACCCGAGAGCACCAGTTGACTGAAGGCAAGTTTGGTTAACCGAGTTGTGCAAGTTCGATCGACCGGGTAAGAAATGAACTAAAAGTTCAGTCGACTGGTCAAAGAGGTTCTAGGGCGATTTTTCTTTCTAACGTGGTTCGGTCGACCGGGACCTTTTGAACTAACTAGTTCAGTCGACTAGACCGTTGAGTTCTCACATGTGGGAATTCGGTCGACCAGGCGTTGACTAAAGAATTTGATTCGGTCGACCGTATGGTCAAAGTGTTGACTCAAAGGGAGTTCGGTCGACCAGGTGAGAATGAACTGACAAGTTTGGTCGATCGGGCAGTGGTCAAACTGTTGACCCAGCACCGATTCGGTCGACCGAGTGATATTGTACTTATACAATACGTTTGACCGAATATGCAACTTAAGTGCATTTTGGTTCTTTTTACTTATGTAATCACCCTATTCATATGACTATATATATGTGCATGTGTGAGTGTCCTAGGGTCATTCTAGGTCTTTCTCGTTTGAGCTTACCTATCAAATCATGTAGGTGATGCATATGATTTTTACAACCCAGATCCTATTTACTATTATAGACCCATAATGAATATAGAAATTAAATACAACATAAATAGGATCTTTAGAGCCTTCAACTTATACTTCTCGTGTGATCATTTTGACCTGCCAACTTTAGACCTGCACATATTCTCAAACACCCATCAAATATAACAAGTATTTGTCATTATCAAAACCGCGTGTGACCTACATGGTGAACATTCTTCCTCTTTTTGGTGATGACAAATACATAATACAAAAAATATGGGTATAACCTTAGAAGGCTCTCCCTAACAATATGCATTAAGTGCAACCCAATTTCAACCCAATTTTATTTTTTATTTTTTTGCCTCTTTATCTCCCCCTTTTGGCAACAGCAAAAAGGGCCATAAAAATTACAGCTCTAGGCAATGGGTAAAAATCATTTTTATACACAATAAATTTGGAAAGTTTTGAAAAATTTCAACAGAATCCCATTTGAAAATAGGATATTCCAAAACGAATCCTGTATAAAAATGACTTGTTTTGAGTAATATATTTACAATATATTCACAACTACTTACTCAAATAGTCTAGTATTCTCAAAACATGAAATAAAAGTATAACTTTCAGTTATTTAAGAGATAAAATAGTCATGCATTTCATAGCACAGACAAATTCATAGAGTTTAAAGCAATGATTGGTTTAGTAGTTAAGCACACAAACTATATAACTGGTTATTAAAATATTTAAATGACATGAAAAACGTAGTTAAATTAGAAATATCCTCAAACCATGGCAAATAAAGCATTTTATAAGACCCGTAGAAAATTGGAATTGAAAAACATGCGGTATATAAAGAATATGTTTGAGCATAAACACAGTCTAACTAATTTGCACGCATTTTTATGTGTAGTTGCTGAACCAGTTATGTGACTTAAAACATATAGTATATAATAATAAGGCAAGTGATAAAGAGTTTAGTTTTGAAATTTGATCTTGCCAAAAGTATATGTAAATAAATATATATGTATAAATTAATAATATACATCCCCCTTATGATGTTTGCTTAAAAATAAACTGGGAGTTGCTTGCCAAAAAAAATTTAAGGATCATGCAAGCAAGCAACAATTTTTTGGTTTGTCAATGAAACACACATACTGAAATATAACCAAAAAATCATAACCATAATGATCCTTAAGTTTCATCAATCGCATTCAAGATCATATGACAAACACAAACAACTTGTGGCAAAGCAATATATATCAACTTAAAATTTTCACAAAGATCATTTCATTTAAGCACAATTCACACTATATTTAGAACATATCTAAGTCTTAAAAGTTTGTGAGCATAGTATGATAGACATTTTAATTTTAGATGCTCCCCCTATCAATTTGAATTATTACTTATATACAATAAATTACTTATACTTTACAAGAGATTGATTTCATTGAATATGCCAAAGTATAAGTGAGCACACAAACCTTTCTTCAACAACTATACTGGATATTTATTAACAATATTTATCTCTAATCAGTATAGTCTTCCCTATAGACAACAAGTGCATCGGAAATAGATATTAAGACATTCTATGCAATTCATGACCCAATAACATTTTATATCAAATCATAGAACTTTAAGTACAAGATATAATGTTCAGGGATATTAGAAGAACCTCAATATTTCAATAAACAATATTGATGCATGTAAGTCCTATAAGTTCTTTCTATAGGAAAGGTGTTCAGCTCTCCTAACTACCTGATGATTATGCAAGGATGAAACTTAATTTTCAATTTGTTTTCACTCATCCTTTCAAAAATATTTTAACGTTAGTTTTATCATAATCATCTTTAATACAAGGTTTTATATGGAAAAATCCTGGCAAAATTTCGGCAGCTTGCTATTTGTATATTGGACATTTTCCCATAAAACCTATACCTGATAGTGGGTTGTTTTCAACAGATAAATCATATAAAATAAGCAACAACCTAATATCCACTAGCATGCAAACTATATCACTGCATCCATCATGCAGGAGGCTTTCAACACAAGCATGCTTTCCAGTAGTTTAATCAACAACTCATAAAAGAAATGAACTATCCAACATATGACATGACTAATAACCAACAATGGATAGTTGTGAGATTAGTGTAGAGTTGTTCTCACAAGAGCATACAAACATATAAAAATAAATAAAAATTGAGAGCATTTTAATGTATATGATCATGAAAGAATATATGCTCCCCCTGAGTTATGCACTCAACTCTTTTTATGCCTTTTCTTTCATCTTCAAATTCAATAACCAAGAGTTATAATATTTTCAATAATTCTAGCTTGGCTTTGAGTTCTTAAGCTTAACGGACCAAAAAGTCACAATGATTATTTCTTTGAGAGTTCTAAGCCTATATTGCCTCTATTGATATGAATTTTAATGCGTGTGAGAGGCACCAAGTTGGAATGACTTTCGATTTAAACTGCATGTGCATAGGTCTACTTGAATTTTATACATTCATCTAGACTGAGACCTAGGCAATTTTATTAGCCATTCAACTCATCTCTAAGTATATAAAGCTCTAATGGGTTTGACCTAGTGTTTGAGAGCTTTGTGTGAGAAGTAAAGAATGAATACTCTTAAAGATTAAACATTTTATTTTAAGTTCAAGAGAGTATTCAAAAGTAGAACATTTGTTAATAAGTATTCGTGCTAGTTAATATGTCCTAAAGTGATAACTTGATTTTTATTTAAGCCTTTAAGTTCAATGATGGGTTTAGGATTAAATTATATATATAGTGTGAGATGGATTCCCTAAACCACAAGCTAGTACAATGGGACAAAAGGTATGCTTAATGTTAGATATTCATATTTAAGCGTGAGTTAAGCAATTTGAAGTTTAAATTCAAGGCAAACGTGCCATCTCCATTTGGAAGTGGATTTTTATTCAAAAAACCAATAATTTCATATTTCAATGAATGAATGTATGCATTAATTTCAGATTGGTTATTTTGCTTGAATTTCCGTCTTGGCTTAATTTTTTTTCAAGATCCTTAGTATGTAAAATTTTGAATAGTGGACATATACTAAATTTTTACATTTGCAACTCGAACCACTTCCTAAGCCTTTAGTCAACACTACCCCCTATAGCTAATCCAAAATGTTAAGGAAGAATTATGTGATCATGTAATTCCTATTTGAGCAAATTCTTTCTTGAATTTCAAGGGTTTTGTTTTCTTAACAACCCATACCATTTTTCTATCTTTTATTCTTGACGGGTTAGGATAATATGGTTCTTTGACTCTCCAAACTCGTTTGGGTTTCACACATTTTCTTTTAAATGGGCAATCAAATTTTATGTGGCCATTCTTTTTACACAATGTACAAAAGGTGTGGGTATAAGGGCTGGAGGAGGTACTAGCATAATGTTTCGATTCTTTTACAAAGTACCCCATATATAGGTTCTTCCTTTTCCTATTTTCAATTCCATTAAAACCTATATCATCCCTATTTAAGGTCATCTTTTGTGAACCTAAGAGTTTTTCAAAATTTTCTTTACCTCTAGTGAATGTATGGATGATCTTAGACAGGTCTTCTATTTTCTTTTCTAAATCTTGAATTTTTGAGTTTTTCAAGTCTATGCGAAAACTTTGTAATTTTATGAATTTATTGGACATTGTGTTCACTTTACACTCAAGTTCTGAAATGATAAGATCCTTTTTATTATCACTTGAAATTCAAAATCTTATAGCATTCAAATCTTTTTCTAATTTTTCATTCTTGTTTACAAACTGTTTGATTTTTAAATCATTTTCCCTTTCAACAAGAACTTTTGATTCACATTCTTTCAAAGATGTCTCATGCTTGTTTTTCAAAGTAGTATATCTTTTGTTAGCTTTAACAAGTGACTTATGAATTCTAATATATTCAATTTGCAGTTCTTCATAAGTAGGCATGCTCTCACTATCACTACTATCACATGATTCAGAATCAAATGCTTCATTCAAATCATCATATGAATCATTGCCAGGATTGTCTAATAGCACAGAAGGAGGTGAGCTTACCTCATCATCAGTTAGAGCTATGAAGCACGGTTTACCTCTTTCAAGATCCGTAGAGCTTGAATCACAAGGAGTGATCGCCTTTTCCTGCGTAGTTGCTCCATACCTCCTTTCAAGTTCATCCCAGATCTTCTTAGCATTACTACACGCCATAACCTCACATAAAACATTAGAATCTAAAGCATGCAGTAAGGTATTCATGGCATCAAAATTTACCTGCACTAAGTTCCTATCATGATCATTCAGTTCACATTCAGATTTAGGAACATCAGTACACCCAATAGATTTCATAGGCACACAATCACCCTAATCAATGACTTTCCAAAATTTTCAATTTAAAGCTTTCACATACACAATCATTCTGAATTTCCATATAAAATAGTTTTCACCACAGAATACAGGAGGGTGTGTGCCAATCTTCCCTCACATAAAGGAGATGCACTAACATGAGCCATCATGATCTTTTAACTAAATGACATCTAAGTCTAAGTTACGAGGCTCTGATACCAATTGTTAGTTTTGGTGTATTCCCAAGAGGGGGGAGGTGGTGAATTGGAATTTTAAGACTTATTCTTAGGTTAAAACAGATGTTAACAGAATATCACAACCTAGGGTCTTTCTATGCAATCCCAAATGGGCAGATAAATATAATATGCAAAAATTTAAACCATGCGCATCATTCACACTATAACATACATGTGTGGTAAATATAAAGTGTGAAAATATAAACAAACACACGATATGTTATTGGGGTTCGACCAACTGTGCCTACGTCCCTGCCTCTAGCTTGCAAGCCCGAGGATTCCACTAAAGGCTCATTTAATGGGTGGAGCAGCACTAGTTACAATCAGGTCAATTCAAGGGGTTGACCTCAACCAACACGCCTTACCAGGATGGTGCACCTAGTTTTCCTAACTGGGTCTAAGCCAGTCTAACTATTCAACAGGGCTAGTCTCCCTCTTTAGGCCCGTTCCTGGAATACAATAGATTTGAAATACAATTTTGTGTGTAGGGAAATGCTTCTTACATAAGCTGATATGTACCAATATAATCAACACACTACCAAATGATAAGATATGATAAGCTTAGTGTAACCTTTGTATCTACTCTCAAATTAATGCCAATAATGCAATTAGTACGTGAGAGTGTAAGTAACAAGATCTTTGTGTCAAAATAATTTTCTCAATCACAGTGCACTAGCAAAAATCACAAGTGCAAAACTCAAAGCCTTAATGAAGTATTCCTAAGTAAACTTAGGAAGACTTATTCCTAAATAATAAACTTTTTAAAAAGTTTATTTAAAAAGTCTCCTAAGTAAACTTCAAGCTTAGCTCTCTAATAAAATAACCTCGATCAACAAGAACAATAGAGAGCTTAAGCCAAATGATAAGAACACTCAATCACACTTATAAAGAGATTTGAGCAATAAAATCTGGTAAGAATGAGTGTTGGAGGCTGAAAAATGAGTATAAGAGATTTTCAAATTTCAAAGGATTTTTCCAAATTAGGATTACTAATTCAATGCTAATTATTTCAAATGAGGGAGTATATATAGACTTCCCCAAAAATATAACCGTTCAGGACACATATGGAATTATTATAAATGTTTTAATACATTTTAATACAACTAACCCCATTTACATATTTTAACCATGGTAGAAATATTGGGGCAACCCAAGAGCACCGGTCGACAGAAGGCAGGTTTGGTTGACCGAGTTTTGTAAGTTCGGTCGACCGGGTAAGAAATGAACTAGAAGTTCAGTCGAATGGTCAAAGAGGTTCCAACGCAATTTTTCTTTTCTGCATGGTTCAGTCGACCGAGAGCTTTTGAACTAACTAGTTCAGTCGACCAGACTGTTGAGTTCTTACACGTGGGAACTTGGTCGACCAGGGCGTTGGCATAAGTATTTGGCTCGTTCGACCGTATGGTCAAAGTGTTGACTCAGAGGGAGTTCGGTCGACTGGGGGAGAATGAACTGGCAAGTTTGGTTGATCAGGCAATGGTCAAACTATTGACCCTGCACTGGTTTAGTCGATCGGGTGATATTGTACTTGTGCAGTACGGTCGACCAAACATGAAACTTAAGTGCATTTCAGTTCTTTTTACTTATATAATCACCCATTCATATGACTATATATATGTGTGTGTGTGTGTGTGTGTGTGTGTGTGTGTGTGTGTGTGTGTGTGTGTGTGTGTGTGTGTGTGTGTGTGTGAGTGTCCTATGGTCATTCTAGGTTTTTTGCGTTTGAGCTTACCTATCAAATCATGCAGGTGATGCATATGATTATTACAATCCAGATCTTATTTACTATTGCAGACCCATAATGAATATAGAAATTAAATACAACATAAATAGGATCTTCAGGGCCTTCAACTTATACTTCTCGTGCCATCACTTTGACCTGCCAACTATATACCTGCACATATCCTCAAACACCCATCAAATAGAACAAGTATTTGTCATTATCAAAATCGGGCGTGACCTATACGGTTAACAGTCTTCAAATCAAACAAGCTAAAAATGGCACTTTCATAAACCAATCTAAGTACATAAAAGACCTACTCAAGATGTTTGACATAGAAGGTGGCAAGGCATTGGGAACACCAATGAGCACTTCCACTAGTCTTGATAAAGATGAGCAAGGGAAGTCGATAGATGTCAAATACTACCAAGGTATGATTGGTAGTTTGCTCTACTTAACAGCTAGTAGACGAGATATAATGTTCAATGTTTGCATGTGTGCTAGATTTCAAACCTCACCTAAGGAATCACATCAAATAGTTATCAAAAGGATTTTACGGTATTTGATAGGTAGTATAGACTTGGGTTTATGGTATCCTAAAGACACATCCTTTGAAATGATCAGTTACTCTGATGCGGACTATGCCGGGTGCAAAATTGACCACAAGAGTACAAGTGGTACATGTCACTTTTTAGGACATTCTTTGATATCTTGGTTTTCTAAGAAACAAAACTTTATGGCATTATCTACCGCTGAAGCTGAATATGTCGCCGTTAACAGTTGTTATGCTCAAATGTTGTATATGAAGCAACAACTTAAAGATAATAAACTAGATTATGAGTTTGTGCCTATAAAGTGTGACAACACTAGTGCCATCAACATATCTAAAAATTCAATATCTCACTCAAGAACAAAGCACGTCGATATAATACATCACTTCCTTAGAGATCATGTGCAAAAGGAGGACATTAGTCTTGAATTTGTGAGTACGGATGAACAATGGGCTGATATATTCATGAAACCTCTTCAAGAGGATCATTTCATTTCAATAAGACATGAATTAGGCTTACTACATGCTAGGGAAATAGTTTGAGGAAAAGCTGTTTATAAATTTGAGTGTTTAGGAAAAATTTGATGTTAATTAAAAATTTTAGGCTTCGGGCCACCGAAGGGCTTAGGTCCATCAACTGAACCCTTATTAGATTGGGCATTGAGAGTATCCAGAGGTTTAGGTGATTGAATGCTCAATATAGAGTCGACCGAAGACTTTAGGCGATTGAACTCCCTGTCTTGTCGATCGAACGCTTACTGTGTTAGAGGTTTTTAATATCCAAAAATTTCGGGTGACTGAACGTGTAGTTTAGGCGACCAAACTGTGCAGATATAAAATCTGAATCTCATGAAAAACCCTAACTTTTAAGCACTTTACCCACCTGAACCCTATTTCTCTCTCACCTGAAGCTGCATCTCACTTTTTTCGAGCCTTCAACACTTCAATTTTGCTTCAAAACCTCAGATCTAAGCATAGATCTTGTTTATTTATCTCAGATATCTCATTTTCTGTACTCTTAAACATCTAAAATCATGTCAAGGTCTAAGAATGTAGCTCACAAAAATGCCTCTTCAGACCATGATGACACAAAGCAAATTCTTTGTTGGCTCTTGACTCCAACAGCAAAGAAGATCTACAGCGAACATCTTCGTTTCGTAGAACCCATTCTTGGTAAGATTTTAGACATGCACTTTATGCAAGAAAACTTCCCAAATATTTTCCACATGTTTGCTGCTTTAGATTGGGACTGTTTTATCTCTTGTCAACCCAAAGGCACATATCCAAATATAGTTCGACTCTTTTATGCAAACTTAGGAAGGAAAGAAACCATATACACAACCCAAATCATGAACAAATCTGTTGCACTCACCCCACAAACAATAGCTGAGAGATTTCGAATTCAGCATGGGGATTTTGAATGTACAAAGCTAGAACAATCTTGGATTATGGACCAAAGGTTTACCCCTCAAGCATTTTTGCTTTTAATCTTAACTAAACCACCAACTCAGTTTGGTCATCTGCCTATTGTATAAGCAGTTAACTCTTGAAGCCAAGATCATTCACTTGCTTATCATATATAACATTCTACCTAGGAGTGGGTCACAAGACCATATTTCCTATTTAGACTATTTTGTTATGTGGTGCATATATAGAGGCAAGCGTCTTGATCTTCCTACCCTTATACTAAAATGGATGGTCACAAAAGAAGAAACTAGACGAGTCATTCTCCTTTATGAAGGAGCTCTGAATCTCATATTTGATTATCTTGGTCTTGATCATTCCTCAACACTATTTATAAAACGAAAGAACTCCGACAAATTCTCATCCACCACTGTAAAACTAATGGGATATGAGCATGCTGGTGTACTTGGTTGGATCCCCAAACACCAACCACCTCTGAGAGATAATTTAAATATACAAATGGAGGAGGGACATGAACATGAACATCGAGATGATCCACACCATGCACAGTCATCTTCTCTAACTGGTACTGCTGCTATTCTTGATAGTGCCACCATCTTAGATACTCTTTGGGATTTTCACCAGCATATGAACTTTTGATTTGATGGTATGCAGCGAGAATTCCATTCAAATTTTTTCTTAATAAATCAGTGCCTTGCCATAATTGAGAGTCACACGGGTATCGCTACCACATTCAGAGGTAAAGCACCCATGGAGGAAAGCTTGAGCGAAGAAGAGGACGACAAGGATGATGGAGATGAGAGTTCTTCAAGTGGAGATGACGTAGATGAGGATTAGATGATCATTTTCTGTCAGATTATGAAAGATTTTTTGTCCTTGTATCTAGTTGTACCTTGTTGGTACTTGACTTGTATTTTTATTTGGAAAAACATCCTTATGATATTTGATTGATTTTTTTTTTGGTATTCTAAATCTATTGAAAATAGCCTTTTATGTATGCTTGATGATAGTGATATATACGTGTTGTGACGACTCCAAAAATAATATGCAAGTGTGATTCATAATAATAATAATAATAATAAAATTAATTAAAAATTATTAAATTGAATTAAATAAATAAATAATATAATAAGATATATATATATATATATATGTGTGTGTGTGTGTGTGTGTGTGTGTGTGTGTGTGTGTATTTATATAACAAAGCTTAACATTGAAGCTTCCTTCCTTAGGCATTTCAAATTGCTGCGCCTCTCAGTCACTCTTACGTTTCTCTCATTCTCTCTCCTCACGCTCTCTCTCTCTCTCTCTCTCTCTCTCTCTCTCTCTCTCTAGATTTCTCCTTCATCCGTAAGCCAAATCGACGATCAAAAATTACCATTATGATCTAGGAACGTTTCTCTACAAGTCTAGCAGAGTAGTTCCAAGCACCACTCTAAGGTTAGGGTAAGATTTAGGAAATTAAGTAAATTTGATGTTTTTGGGAGTTTAATCATTTATTTGGAGTTTATGAGACTAGGAAATGTTAAAATAGTATTTTACCTAAGGTTGAGTTGATTAAACTAGGATTTATGAATTCAGGGTTCGTGTGAGCGCCACAGGCACAACTTTGGGATCCCTGCAGGCGTAGCTTCAGGAAACCAGGCAAGGGGAATAGATTAAGCCAGTTGTTTACCAGTTAAAATGGAAATTATATATGTATGTAAGTGATTATCATGCAAGTTTTGAAAGCCAACCATTTAAATTGAGGGTTTTGAGCCTGAGGTTGTGTTAATAGCCATTATTTTCGAAAATGAACCGATTAAAGTAAAGAAAAAGGCTACAAGATTTAGGTAATGGATTCTCTGGATAATTCAACTGGTTGAAATGATTGGTTGGAATTGTTTTACATTTTCTAAAATTGGTCAAGGTGGGTAGGGATAATTATCTCCTTTTTTTTTTTTACTAACACTTGTTTTGAGTATTAGATAAATTATGGAGATAATTTAACTTATATTTTCAGTAAAGCAGATAATGAACATGGATTGACTTATTATTTCAGTAATTATACAAATATGTGTATTATTCAAATCATGTGGCATGAGGGAAAATGAAAATATTGTGTTGAGTTATGAAATATGTATAATACGTTGAAATACTTAAATGCGTTGGGATTATATTGTATTTAGAATTGTTTAATTAGAGAAGAATATTAATGTTAAATTGTAATGTATGGTTTAAGAACTTCGGTGGACCATAGTACGCATGGTATCGTTGCGAGAGTTATGAAGAGCTTAGTGCAACCACACATCTTAGAGAGAGTTTTGGTATTGAATAGTCGATTGAGCTGTCAAGGGTAGAGTTCCCCTTGGAATCTAGACCAGCATGAGAAAGCCAATCAGACTAAGATTGAAGAGTTGGGAATTGATTTAACTCTGATGGGCCGATCAGAGTTTAAGTCCAGCCTATGGGCCGCACAACCCATCATAGGGGGCAGCATGTCGGTTTTTATCCATCTAACAGTGAGTTTTAAATTCATATTTGTAGATTTAACCAGGGTATAATAGAACAGTGCATGTAAATACAAAACAGTGTTAGTGAATATAGAATAGATGAAGATAGAGGATGTGAAATGTGATAACAGAATATATGATAGGAGAATAGAGCATGTGAATACAGAGATTATGAGGAGTTGGGTTTTAAAAAGATAACAATATACAAAGTAAAGTAACAAAGTATTAAATGTATTAAATATAGTAGTATTATATGTATTTGAGGCAAAGTAAACTCTTTGCCCAAGGGCTTACTAAGAAAGGCGAGTGCCCTGATAGGTATCAGTTGTAACCATATCAGATTGCATAACGTATTAAAGTAGAGGGGAATTACATGTATGGGCGTGTAATCTCCCCTATCTTTGGGAACTTTCTCTTATAAATAATTGTGTGTGTGTGTGAGTATGGTCTGAGAGTGATTTTATAATCGTGGTTAATTAACAACTGATGATATTTTGTATACACTAAACTCATGATAGCCACACATTGGTATTAATTTATTCCGTTTTACTGAAATGTGTCTCACTCATTATACAATTCATCTTTTCCAAGACCTCCACGTGATCGAGCTTAGCGAGCTCAGGGCTGGGTTTGTTGGCATAGCATTTTTGTGAAAGGGTACAAATCTTGGATGTATTTTTGGGTTTTATGTTTTTAGTTTTCTGAGATGTATATATATGGATACTCGATGTTGGGAAATTCTTTTTTTTTTTTTGGGATGTTATATAGAACTCTGGTATATTAGTGAGGAAGTTTATTTATTTTTCCGTTGCGTGATTGAGGTTATGGTATCAGACACGGGTGATTGGATCACATCACACCCCGGGCCCCACTTGGCAGTTTGGGGCGTGACACGTGTTCTATGTTGGCAATACTGATTATGTCTGCATGCTGAATACTAACTAATTGATTATGACTTTCTATTGATTGTCTCATCTTTGTGAACTGCATGTTGGATGTTTGGTGAACTTATGTTTGCTAAGTATGTTTTATTGAGTATCTTTTTTGCTGATGTCAAAATGAGGAGAACATGCAAAATATGTACTATGACTATGAACTGAGAAAACAACTGAATAATATGATTGTATTGAAAATATGCTTGTACTTGTTTGTACTTGTATTTTCCAAGTATTTCTCAAAAGGGGAGAATAAATTGTATTTGTATTTTTCAAAAGGGGAGAATACTGAAAATATTTACATTGTGATTATGCTTATTGTAAGGGGGCGCCTTATTAAGGCCATCTTATTTTGCTCCTTATTTGTCATCATCAAAAAGAGGGAGATTGTTAGCCTAAAAAGGCTTAATCTCGGTTTTGATAATGACAAACTAATGAATCTAATTGTGCTTTCAAGTGAATTTATAGGTATTATATCTTACAAGCACAATGGTTCATATTTAAAGTTTAAATGCCAAGAAGAATGTTGACCTTATGGGTCAAATCCCCTTTTGATTATGACAAATACCTTGGTATTTAATGTTTGCCTTGAGTTTATGTGTAGGATCAATTGACAAAGTTACATGGGGGCACATAGTGACTTGAAGAAAATGAAGACCCAAAGTGTTTATTGTTGTAATTTATATTCAATTCATTCGGATCTGTAATATTAATTATCCAAGGTATGTAATATCTATTTAAGCCAAGGTTTGTAATAATTGATGCATATCATGCATATAGGAACCATAAGCTCAAAACGACCTTAAAAATACCCTAAGTCCTTGCACAAGCACTTAAGATAAGTCCCCATTATCATATATGCTATCAGGGGAAATCTATTTTCAAAAACATGACTTAGGTTTTAAGTTGTAAAGGTTTTGGGTGACCAAACCTTGGATTTGAAAATGCCTCGGTCATTCGAACATATGAAAAGTCAGAACATTGACTTGACATCGGGCGACTGAACCGAAATGAACTGAATGTTATCAGTTGACCAAACATTTAATCCTGACTTTTCCAACAACTCGAGCTCCCAAACTTCACCATCATTTTGACCTCGGGCGATCGAAAGTTAAAGTTCAGCAGACCGAACTTAGGCCCAAGCGACCACACCTCGAGCAAGTTTGAAATCGCCTTAGACTCAGCAACCCGAACCATTTTTCGAGCACCTTTGTGTCTATTCGAGCGACCGAACCCAGGTTCAGTCGACCGAAAATCTCAAGTTGGGAAAAATTTACCGCAGATTAATTAGGGTAAATCAGGGTTATTTTTGTTAAACTTATTTAAAATAATTTTAATAATTCCCCTGATGTCCCTAACGGTCAAAATATTTGGCATATCTATATACATGAGTTCATTTGCAAGATTAAGTGAAGATTAGTGATCTCATTAAGAGAAAAATTCTTGAATTTTTGAAAGCTTATTCTTCCAATACAAAGCCTATACACTCACTCATTACTATTCTTTTGATAAATCAAACTTGGTGAGAGTGCCCTTGAGTGATTCTACATTATTCCTTATTGCTTAAACTCTTATTGGAATGATTGTTTGTTTGTTTTTTTATTGAGAGTTTAGTTGAGGTTTTTCCCTCTGGTTTAATTAATAATTATTGTGTGGGGAAAACTTTGTTGCTTGTGAGTCTTGGCACTTATGTTGCAAGACTTTTAAGCTTGTATTGTGATTGTGTAAAAAACTTTTTCACGAGCTTATTTTTCAAATATCTCTTGTGCTAGAATTTTGAGAAAATCATTTTAGAGATATTTTGATTACATTTGTTGGAAATCTTTGAAACTCCACTTTTGATTGATATATATTGATAAAGTGTTTCAAAGTTTGATTGAGAATACACTCTTGTTCTTGATTGAATATTGATATTAGATTGAGTGTTATTGTGCACGTATTGCACTAAGCTTATTGTTCCTAACTGCTTTAGGTGCATTGATTATTGGATGTGTGTATTGGTAAAAATATGCTTGTGTTTAGAAGCATTAGAATTGTACACAAAATTTTGATACTCACTGTTGTATTTCAGGCGTGGCCTGAGGGGGTGTTGATCTAACCCGTAAGGATCAGTAGGGTCTTCTCCACCCTGTAAGGAGAGTTTGTAAAGGTTGAGGTCAGCCATGGGAATTTGACTTGGTTGTAACGGGTGCCGCTCCACCAATTAAGTGAGCAATAGTGATAATCCTCCAACTTGCGAGCTGAGGCGGGGACGTAGGCAGTATTGGCCGAACCCCGATAACATATCTGGTGTCAGTTTTATTTTTCGCAATTTACTTTCTGCACCTGTATGTTAATATTTATTGCACTGAATGTTTGATATACTGAGATTGCTTTAAATTGATTATATATTTGCTCAATAGAATATTTGTGATTTTGGGAAATACTTAGACAGACCCTAGGCTGTGTATATACTGCTGCTGGATAGTTATACCTAGGGATAAATTTTTTAAATATCCAATTCACCACCCCTTTTGGGAATACACCAAAGTCAACAAAGAATATAAGCTAAATGAAAATTGGCTAGAGCTTGGATGAGAATCAAGCTTGAAGACATGGTTAATGTTTCATATATAATGTAATGTGAGTCTTATTTGAGTACTTCTCAAGTTTTAAGTTTGTTTATGAAGCTCTTAGGATAAATAATTGGACTTAGAGACTTGTTTTAACAACTTGAAAATATTTTCAAAAAGCCCAATATCTTTTCAAATGAATACATATGATTTATGGAATAAAAAATAAAAGAAAAAATGAATTTTAGAATGTTCGAGCGACCGAGGCACAAAGCTCAATTGACCGAATGCAGTAAACTTAACAACTTGGTCTGGCATCAGAGAGTTCGGGTGACCGGACACATGGTTCAGTCGACCGAATGGTTACTGCTATTGTTAAAGCCTAGACAGTGTTGGTTTGGGTGATCAAACTAAAAGTTCTATCAACCGAACAGGTTCAGGAGACCAAACCTAAAGTTCAGTCAACCGAAAGACTATTGCCTGATTCGAAATTCATGATTTTAATTGGTTCAGGTGACCGAACTACTAGTTCAGTCTATTGAAGTGCGCGATTTACTTTGCCAACAACCTGATTTGTTTCCGTTTTCGAAAGATACTGTTACCAAAACTTGAGCAAATGGTCCAAATTCAAACCCAGCTATTTAAGGCTAACCATAATATTGTTAGAAAAATCTAATCGCACAAAAATATATTGATTTATCTTCCAAAAGCTGTTGTGTGCCGTTCATCTACACTGAAAGTATTTTCTAGTTTTTGTTCTTCGATTTCGTATCTTTTAATCTATAAAACTTAGCAATCTCTTGAGCTTTATTAGTAAAGTTATTGTTGAGAGTATCCCCGTAATTTTAACTTATACATATCTGCTCTTCATGAGAGTTTCAGTATTGTATGAAAATTTGTTGTTGTTTATTTGTCAATGAATGATTTGGGTATTGAATCGGTGACAAACAAGAGGGTGTTCTTTCTTGAGAGGTGCTCTACCTATTGAAAGAAGAGAAGTGCTCCACCTACTGAAAGGAGAGAGGTACTCCACCTATTGAACCAGAGAGAGTTAGTAAAATCCTCACAACAGGTTGCTTGAGTCAAGGATGTAGGCATGTTGCCAAACCTTGTAAAAAATCTCGATGTCATTCTTATCCCTTATCTCTTTACTTTTTCGCACATATATATTGATCTTTATCTATTGTGAATGTTTTAGTTCGATTTGGAAATGCTGTGAATGAATTAATTTGATTTGTAGATGCCTTGGATCATTTAAATAGTATTGTGATCAAACTCTGCTGTAGCTACACATTGAGACTTGATTTAATTTGTTGGGATTGCTTGATATTGGTTGATTAATTATTTAAATACAAGAATAAATATTTGCGTGATTGAACATATTGTTATTAACATTAATCTGCCAAGAATATTATTAATATTGAGATTTGGTTTCATACTTAGGATTGATGATTGGTATAGTTGTTCGGTGAATAGATTTCGAGGGTGATTAAAATATTTAGAATATGTGGTAAATTAATTTTTAAAATTAATTAAGTTACCGCATAAAAATTTTAAAATACCCAATTCACCCTCCTCTTAGGATTACACCTTCACTTTCATCACTAATAGTCTTAATATTTATTTCCCACAAGTTTATTTAACTATTTGGGACGGTTTATGAGAACCATCACTAATATTCTTGACCTTTTTGACGTCTAAAAATGCATTAATAGTAACGGTTCTAAATACCGTCACTAATAATAGACTTGTAGTGACAATTTTTATTAACTGTCACTAATACTCAACTATTAGTGATGGTTTTCATACTAATAGTTTTAACCTTTATTTTTCATCAATTTATTTAATTATTAATAACGTTTTATGAAAACCGTCACAAATATTGTTGATTTTTTTTTCCCCAAAACATTGAATACTACTCCAGCTCGATCCATTGCAAGAACAATCCCTCGGCATAGTTTTCTCGGTTAAAATCTGCTGCCATACAATGCATAAGACTCTGTAATAATTTGAATATTTGCTTAATTTGCACAGGCAGGCAAGAGATTCCCAGCCGTGGTTACTTGGCTTCGTCCTTGCTTATTTTTCATAGTCCTCTCCTCTTTGTTTGTATCTACTTGACTCTGTAATGACTTAAGCCTGCATGTGACAAAATATTCTTCACTCCCCATTTTGTCCATTGCAATTGACATCATGCACACTATGTTTTAGTCTACTTTCGAGTTGCACTTCTACTGTTGCACATTCTATGTTACAGTACTTGCATATTATCATTTGGGTTTTTCCCATTCTCTTTTCCTTTCTTCTAGACCTCAGTTACAGTAATAACATACCACATTTAAGAAATAGTCACATTTCTATTTATTAAAAACTTATGGAAGTAATGTGTAGTTTTCGTTAACAAGCCAATTTCGTTGTATCACTTCACATGTTTCACATAAGCTAGACTTATTTGTAAACCATATTTTGGGTAAATAGCACTCACATTCTCTGCAAATAGATTAATTAAAAAAGTGCTAATACATACGACACAAATAAATTGGTATGTCGAGGTCTTATGCAATGCCCATTCCATTTGAGTGCATTACTTTAGTTATTTGTAACTATTACAATGCGATTTGTGAATGCTTTACCTAATTTTTTTATTTTTTTTATTTATAAAAAAGTAAATGGGGACAACTAATCGATTAAGCTTTCCTTGGTGTGATTATAGGAGTTCTTGTCTATATATTGAAAAAAAGTGTTAAGAAGGATCGATGGGTATTTTTGTTTCACATGCCAAAGAAAGATACACTCAGTTAAGCTCTTGTAATGCATATTTGATGCAGTTAAGAGGAGAATAATCCTTATTTAATACACATTGGTTAGAGTAGATTAAAGTTGGTTAGTCTCCTTTTCATAGGTATGCAAATCTAAAACAAAATATTAATAATTGATTTTACTTATGCCCTTAATCATGTCCCTCATAGACAGTCGCAGCTCCTCTCCTTGGAAGTGCACAGGGAATGATAGTCCATTACACCATCACTGTATTGACATTTGACAATTTAAAAAAATCAACATTCACAATTTAAAGGAATTTGCAATCAAAATATTCACAAAACGGAGTGACCACTGATTTTTGAAGGAGAGGTGTCGCAACCCCTCGTAGATAAGATAAGGATAACTATTATATAGCTAATCCAATTCAGTCCTACACAACAACAACAATAAAATCAAGCCTTAGTCCCATTAGGTGGGGTCGGCTATATGAATCCTTTTTCCGCCAATTTGTGTGATCATTGGCCATTTCTTTTGATAGATTCAAGAATATTAAATCCTTACTCACTATCTTTTCCTAAGTTATTTTAGATCTACCCCTACCCCTTCTACTCCCCCCCCCCCCGACAGTAACTAAGTCACTTTTCCTCACATGTGCACTACGTAACCTATGTTGCAAGTGTCCATATCATCTGAGTCGTCCCTCACTTATCTTATTTTATATAGGAGCTACACCTAACTTACCATGAATATGTTCATTTCTTAATTTATCTTTCAATGTTATACCACTCATCCATCTAAACATTCTCCTCTCGACAACTTTTACTTTTTGGATACTATGTTTCTTCGTCGCCCAACATTCTGATTCATATAGCATAACTAGTCTTATAGTTATCCTATAAAACTTCCCTTTCAATTTTAAGGGTATTCTACGATCACAGAGCACACTTGAAGCACTTCTATTAACTACAATTCAGTTCTATGTGACCAACCAATTCTACAAGACAAACATGAGTAAGAAGAGCAAATTCACATATTAAAGGGCATTTGATTCGTGATATCTTTTAAGATTTTTAGAAATGTAATGCCCACAACTTCTCATTTTTATGTTTGTTTAATCATCAGAATTTAATATGATAGGAATGTTTACATTCTTAGGAATGAAAGAATTCTCATGAAACAAGGGTATAATGATCATTTTCTTATAATAATTAGTAGAATTTTCATATTCAATCAAACATAAGGTACAGTCTTTCTAAATACAGAGCTAAGTTAGATGATTGTAGCATTGCAGGTACTCCATTTTTTTTTTATTTGATCAGTTAATGGTAAATAGTATTGATCAAAATGGATATGTACAATATACATTGTGTTGTGCTAGAGCCAGGAGACGTGTGAGCTGAGTTGGAGACGTTGAGCTGGAGACGCGTTTTGTAAGCTGTGCCGCGTTTGCAAGCTGTGCCATTAATTTTAGATGAATGAAACTTCTCAATTTTGATTTATTGTAATTAATTGTGATTGATTACCAGTTACCTATAAATAGAGGAGCTGTGGAGAGATGAAATGTACAGAGAAGAAAAGAGAGGAAGAAGAAAGTGTGAGGAAGAGAGAAGAGAGGCCTGAGAGAATTGTAATTTCTTTTCCGGCGGTTTAAGTGAATTGTGGTGTGCTCCGTGGACGTAGGTCGATCTTGACCGAACCACGTAAATTTCTGGTGTCTCAATTTTTCTGGTTGCTCATAGCTGACTCAGCGCTAACAAGACGCGTTGCTGGCTTGCTGACGTGGATGAGCTGGGTATGGATCCGGGTCAAGGTCTAGTGTGGGTTTTCGGTTCGGATCGAGGATTGCCGAGTCCGGTTGAGGGTTTTTGATTTGGGTCGAGGCGGACGGGCGAGGAAGACGAGTGACGCACGTGCAGGGTGCATGGCCGCTAGGTTACCAGAACGTGACTACACATGAGAACACGAATCGCTCCGGTGAAGCGCGTATTGGCGCGTGTGCTTTCGTTCGAACTCCTTTCAAGCTCTGGTTTCCACCGTTGGCTTCGTATCAGCAAGGTGAACGTGATGGTGGCCTCAAAATTCAAGTTCAAGCTATTGGACAATGCTCTAATTTGAGTGAAAAACTCCGATCTGGCCTTTCTGCTCCAAACCGGGCTCTGATACCACTTGTTAGGATGCTGCGTCAGTCGCAACGTCATCTGCCATGTCAGCACGCGGGCCCATAGGGCCACGTTAGCACTGCCACGTTAGATGGTGGGCCCATAGTGACATGTGACCACTGCCACGTTATCAAGTGGGCCCCATAGCCATGTCAGCGCCTGCCACGTCAACACCGTTAACCAAGTTTGACCTGATCTTTGGCTGAGCTTTTCGAAATCATTTTGGGTCTATTTTTCGATTGACTTGAACCATTTCTAAGGTTTTCGACTGTTCCGGATCCAACTGTGC
The DNA here is from genome assembly GCF_029873635.1 of Malania oleifera. Lineage (NCBI taxonomy): Eukaryota > Viridiplantae > Streptophyta > Magnoliopsida > Santalales > Ximeniaceae > Malania > Malania oleifera. The sequence continues at coordinate 82,076,923 of NC_080424.1, forward strand.
TATTCATTTAAGCTAATTCCATATCTAGATGAGAAAATCGAGATATCGAATGAAAAGAGCTCAAAGATCAAAATGTTCAACGACACAATTTCGGTTTCTAAAAGATGCAGATTGAAGATTATTTTTTTGGGAAGGAGTTGCACTTACCATTGAAGGATAAGCCAGCATCTATGAACAAGGACGAGTGGGCGTTGCTTGATCGAAAAGCTCTCAGAGCCATTAGAATGATGTTGTCAAAGTCTGTGACATTTAATATCAAGCATATATCATCCACCAAGTCTCTGATGGATGCACTTTCTAATATGTAAGAGCAACTTTTACCTGTTAATAAGGTACATCTTATGAAAAGATTGTTTACTATGACCATGTCTACAAGTGAAAGTTTTAGTAAGTATTTGAATAATTTCAACGAGTTGTCGGATCAACTCATCTCAGTTGGAATTACATTTGATAGTGAGATTTGTGCCCTACTGATTCTCAGTTAGTTGCTCGAAAGTAGGAATGGTGTTGTTACTACAATCAGTAGCTCTGCAGGGAAATAAAAGCTTGTATTCGATGAGGTCGTCAGCATGATTTTGATGGAAGAAATCAGAATGCAGTCAAACCATGGTTCCACTTCGAGTTCAACCTTGAACATGGAAAGTCGAGGTCGAGGAAACAAGCATGCACGATCAAACAACCGTTGCAGATCTAGGCCCAGGCGGTTTAAATCCAGAAATCCTAGAGGTTCTTAAGCCACAAGTTCCCAGGGCATAAAAACTATTGAGTGCTAGAACTGTGGAAAAACTGCTCATTACAAGAATCAGTGCAAAAGTATGAAGAAAGAATATGAGACAAGGGCGAAGATAGAAGAAAATGTTGCTTCAGAAAATGATGATATGTTGATATGCTCTTTGGAGAGCAAAAATGAGTCTTGGGTGTTAGATTTTGGAGCTTCATTCCATACCACTTGCAGCAGAGATTGCCTAGAGGAGTATACATCAGGTAATTTCGGTAAAATATATCTTGAAAATTATCAACCTTACGACATTGCTAGCAAGGGGATAGTGAAAATCAAAATGAATGGGTCAGTATGGAAGTTGAGAGATGTCAGATATATTTCATACCTGAGGAAAAATTTGATCCCAGTCAGTCAATTGGCAGATGAAGGATATAACACAACTTTCATTGGTGATAAATGGAAGATTTTGAACGGTGCACTGACGATTGCACGAGGTAAGAAAAGTGGTACTCTTTATGTAACTCCAAATGCATGTATGTCTATTATAGTTGCTACAAGAAATGATGATAGATACATATGGCATCAACGACTTGGACACATGAGTGAGAAGGGACTCAGGGTGATGCACTCAAAAGGTAAGTTGAGTGATTTACAGTCGGTGAAGATTGACACATGTGAGGATTGCATGTTTGGGAAACAAAAGAGGGTCAGCTTCCAGACAAACATTAGTACCCCAAAGAAAGAGAGATTTGAGCTAGTCCATTCAGATGTATGGGGACCAACAACCATTTTATCCATAGGTGGGAAGCATTACTTTGTAACATTTATCGATGATCATTCACGGAAGGTATGGGTTTACTTCCTGAAAAATAAATCTGATGTTTTTTATGCTTTTAAAATTTGGAAGCAATGGTAGAAAATGAAATTAGTTTGAAACTCAAGAAGTTGAGAACAGATAACGGTGGTGAGTATGTTGACATCAAGTTCAAGAAATTCTACTATGAGCATGGTATCAAAATGGAAAGAACTGTACTAGGTACGCCTCAACACAATGGCGTAGCCGAGCGGATGAACAGAACCTTGACAGAAAAAGCCAGAAGTATGCGTATGCAGTCAAGTTTGCCAAAGATGTTTTGGGCAGAAGCAGTCAACACAGCAACTTATTTGATTAACAGAAGTCCATCAGTACCATTGTACTATAATCTACCAGAAGAAGTATGGAGTAATAAAGAGGTAAGACTTCTACATTTGAGAGTTTTTGGTAATGTTGCATATGTACATATCAATGATCATGTCAGGAATAAGCTCGATCCGAAATCCCAGAAATGCACTTTCATCGGTTAGGGTGGAGATGAATATAGGTATTGCATTTGGGATGATGAGAACAAAAAGGTGATCAGAAGCAGAGTTGTGATTTTTGATGAAAATATGATGTACAGAGATAGACACAATAGAATCTACAAAGTCTGAAACAACCTTTGTAGATGTAGATGATGTTTAGAAGGTGTAAGGACACGTTAGCGGAACACCGAGAATCCTTAGCAAAATACCGAGAATCCTCAAGTAGAGGAACCTGTGGAGCAGATTGTTGCACCACCACCTCCTACTCCAGTACCAGAGCTTAGGAGATCTTCTCGGTAGCATGTACCAAACAGGAGGTATGTGAATCATTTACTTCTTACAGATGGAGGAGAACCTAAATGTTATATTGAAGCATGTCAGGCAGGAGATTCGAGCAAGTGAGAGCTTGCAATAAAAGACGAGATGAAGTCTTTTAACTCCAACAAAACATGAGAACTAGTTAAGTTGCCTAATGGTAAGAAGACTCTTCACAATAAATGAGTGTATAGGATCAAAGAAGAGCATGATGGATCCAAGAGGTATAAAGCTCGATTAGTAGTAAAATGTTTCAAACAGAAGGAAGGAATTGACTACATTGATATTTTTTGCACTAGTTGTCAAGCTGACAACCATCAGATATGTTTTGAGTATTGTTGCCTTAGAGGATTTACATCTTGAGTAGTTGGACGTGAAGATGACATTTCTTTAGGGTAATCTTGATGAGGAAATTTATATGCAACAACCAGAAGATTTCTCAGTTAAAGGTAAAGAGAATCTTGTATGCAAATTGAAGAAGAGTTTGTATGGTCTCAAACAAGCTCCTAGGTAGTGGTACAAGAAATTTGACAGTTGTATGTAAAGGCATAATTTTCAAAAATGCAATGCCAACCACTGTTGTTACTTCAAGAGGTATCGTACTAGCTATATTATCCTATTGTTATATGTTGATGATTTGTTAGTCGTAGGATCAGATATAGAAGAGATCAGAAAATTGAAGCAGCAATTCTCAGAGGAATTTGATATGAAAGACTTAGGTCCTGCAAAACAGATTCTTGGGATGCGGATCTCTAGAGATAAGCAACAAGGTATGTTGCGGTTATCTCAATCAGAGTACATCAGCCCTGTTTTACATAGATTTAACATGAGCAGTGCCAAAGCTGTAAATACACCATTGACAGGTCACTTCCATCTCTCTAAGGATCAGTTTCCCTAGACAGATGAAGAAAAAGGACTTCATGGCTAAGGTACCATACGCCTCAACCGTTGGAAGTCTCATGTATGCTATGGTTGGTACCAAACCAGATATTAGCCAAGCAGTGAGAGATGTCAACAGGTATATGTCATATCTAGGAAAGACACACTAGGAAGCAGTAAAGTGGATTTTGAGATATCTACGTGACACTATTGATAAGTGCTTATGTTTCGGCAAAAGCGATTTGAAAATGTAAGGGTTTGTAGATGCTGATTTTGCAGGTAAAATTGATCATCGCAGAAGCACCACCGGGTATATATTCACTGTTGGCACAACAACTGTTAGTTGGATGTCACAGATACAGAAGATTGTTGTTCTATCCACTACAAAAGCTGAGTATATAGCAGTGACAGAAGTCAGTAAAGAGATGATTTGGCTACAGGGTTTGTTAATAGAGCTTGGATTAAAGCAGAAGATGAATGTTTTGTACAATGACAGTCAGAGTGTGATACATCTTGCAAAGAACTCCGCATTTCATTTTAGAACTAAACATATTGGATTGCATTATCATTTCGTTAGATCTCTGATAGAGGATGGCATGTTGACACTTGAAAAAATCTAAGGTAGCAGAAATCTAGTAGATATGTTAACTAAGGTGATGACTATAGAGAAGCTGAAGTTGTGTTCAACTTCAGTCGATCTTTATGCTTGAAGACATATTTTGAGCACATCATTTATTCATATACTGATATTGGTTAAGGAGGCGTCTCCGTCTCCAAGTGGGAGATTGTTGTGCTGGAACCAGGAGACACGTGAGCTGAGCTGGAGACTTGTTTTGCAAGCTATGCCGCTTTTGCAAGTTGTGCCATTTATTTTAGATGAATGAAACTTCTCAATTTTGATTTATTGTAATTAATTGTGATTGATTACTAGCTACCTATAAATATAGGAGCTTTGGAGAGACGAAATGTACAGAGAAGAAAAGAGAGGAAGAAGAGAGTGTGAGGAAGAGAGAAGAGAGGTATGAGAGAATTGTATTTTCTTTTCCAGTGGTTTAAGTGAATTGTGGTGTGTTCCGTGGACGTAGGTTGATCTTGACCGAACCACGTAAATTTTTGATGTCTCAATTTTTTTGGTTGCTCGCAGGATCCTAACACACTGGGCATACCCAGGCAAGGGGAAGTCAAGCTCTCAATTAGAAGATCAAATCAAAACTAGACAATGGCTAGATACAGATCAACCTGAGCATACCCAGGGGCTAAGAGGCCAAAAGAAATTAAACAACCAAGATAAAAAACAAACAATACAAAACTCAATTAAATGAGTACAATCCAAATTTATCATAAATGACTCTATAAGTATGACTCTGAATCACCTTTAACGGCCCATCTGATTCAATTGATTTGGCTTCAAACTTCTTTTTGTTCTTGAAATCGCAGAGGAAGTACACAGTAATAGTCAAACAAATCTTCTTTCCAATAGATTTAATATTTTACTCTTTGTCTCCTTATCCAACTACTTCAGAGCAGCTTTTAGGGATGACATAACTCTAGTGAACCTCATCCAGTGTCAACAAGATGCAACTCAATTTTAGTAAAGATATGATCAATACTCCATTTTTTTTTTTTTTTGGATTACGCACCGGGTTTTCACGTATCCGTTTTACGGTCCACGTGACTAATCCCGCGCCCCTTGAAGGCAACCCCACAACTCCAAAGGGAGGTAAATTTTAGAAATCCAGAGGTGGAAACGAATCCGGAAGAGTTCGAACACCTGACCTCATAAGAGGTACTCCGGCAGCCCGCACTCCATTCTTTTTTTTTTTTTTTTGGATTCGTCCGGGTATCCGCCTACCGTCAACAGTGTCAGTTTTACTGTCCACTGCACCGGCCAGCGACTAATCCCACGCCCCGTGGATCCGGCCCCACATCACCACGAGGAGGGTAAACCAGGAGCTCAGAGCGGAATCGATCCCGGGTGGCTAATTGCTGACCTCGTGAGAGGCACACCCTGGAAATCGCTCCACCACCTGAGCTTAGCCCTAGGGCAGCCCGCACTCCATTCTTGATTGGAAATGAGTGGGAGAGTAACTTGATTCAAGCCGCAATATCAAGTGACATTGAAATTGGTGCCTGTAATAAGTGAAGGATGAGAAGATAACTTAGATAAGTCAATAATAATAGTTTCTCATCTCATTATGGAGTCATGAACTTTGGTGTGGGGATGAGTTATAGTGTGAACAGGGGAATGCAGCAGAGATGCAGTAGTGGGGTGTGGGGGAGTGGGAGGTAAGTTTAGGTTTAGGGTTCAGGGAGGGTCGGAGATGATGATGGGGGAGTTGCGTGTCACAGTAGCAAATGGGTGGACACAGTAGAGACAAAAGTCTAGTGCACTGTGGGCTGATGGAACCAGTCGAGCCTCTGAGTCTGAGGACCACCCCCAAAACTACACTCTCTCTACTCACTACAAACAATCTTCCATTACCATCCATCATGAGTCATGAGGCCAGATTTTAATTGACGTCTGCTAATGCAATTTGGGGTCCCGGCAGTTGACGTGCTTGCTGGGGAGCATCAAAGTTCTTAATCAAATTCTTTTTTCCTCAAAAATTTATACAAGAAATCTGAATTTATTTCGTGGAATTCCTGCCAAATTGCAAGCAGTATATAATTAGGTAGTGATATAAGCATAAGACTAATAATTTGGAAAAAAAAGTATACATCCAGAAATTTGCATTATTCTATCCGAGGAAGGGAAAAAAATATCATGCATTTATCTTAAAGTTATCAATTCTTATATCATAATTCTTTGATTTCGATGAATAGGAATAATGCAAATCAAGCTTAAAGCAAAGACTTTTTTGATTAGACATAAAAGGTTTCTGGAATCTGCAAATCTCCAATTGAGATGCAATATTTAAGTGAATAATGGTTAAAGAGACATGCCCACACGTTGCTCTGTTGCATTGCATGCCTCTGCGTAGTGCAATCTCAGGGGAAACACAAAATTGGGAATTAGGGACTAAACATAGCTTGTCTACCCACTCGTGGAGTTCATAGTGCATGTCCTACCGCCCCTAAGACAGCGCGTATCGACTTCTCCACTAATGTCCCCTGTTTTCAAAAATGGCCATTTTTGCAGGCACTGCCCTACAATTACTTGGCAATAAGGGCATCCTCACTCCTCTGTAAGGAACTTAGAGCGTGCTCCACACAACCATTACAGACAACTGGGTGTCTGGGTGTGGCTACCCTGCCCTGTTTTCTCTTTTCCTTTTAATTGTGACGGGAACAAAGACTACAGTTGTAGTTTCTGTTCTCTCTCTCCGCCTAGTTGCCGAGTTTCTGTAGAGAATGGAAGGTGGACTACCCATGCTTAATTGTCTCCTGCAGCACACCCTCAGAAGCCTATGTTCATGCTCAGATTCTTCCAATTCATCGAAGTGGGTGTACGCTGTTTTCTGGAGGATCTTGCCTCGCAACTACCCTCCACCCAAGTAAGAACCCAGAGATCATGAAAGAGAGAGAGGAAGATTTGGTCAGCAAAGACCAAAATGAGTTCTTTGCGTTAACCACTAGCTCCATTTTGATCACATTGCTTTGTTGCAGGTGGGATTACGGAGGAGGCGCTCTTGATCGCTCCAAGGGAAACAAAAGGAATTGGTAATTCAAGAAAAAAGCTACGCGAAAACAATGCCCCATTTTGATTTTCTTGAGTACTGAAACAAATTTTTTTAATCTTTTTTCAAATAGGATTCTTGTTTGGGAAGATGGGTTCTGTGACTTCGAGGAGTGCGAACGAGCAGGGAGCGGATATATGAAGAGGTTCGGAGCTGATGTCTTCTTCAAAATGTCCCATGAAGTCTACAATTATGGAGAAGGGTGAGAACATTTCGTTGTCTTCTCTACTCTGCTTTTCATTTCCATCGATGAGAATTGTGAGTGAGAATTGTATTTCCTCACAGACTAGTGGGGAAAATTGCAGCAGAAAACAGTCACAAATGGGTGTTCAGAGATGGCCCAAGTGAGCAAGACCCCGGACTCATTTCATCATGGAATGCATCAATCGATCCCGTAAGCAAAATCAAAACTATCTAAACCTTCCCTCCTTCAACTCTGCGGAACATAAAACGTACAAAGTAGATTATAAAGATCACTCTCGAGTCTTGACTTTTGGAAATAATATTATTGCTAGACACAGTCACTCCTTTTACTGTGCTTTTGATTTTCTATTCCATTTTTCGTGTGCGCAAATTACACAGCAGCCCAGGGCATGGGATTTTCAGTTCAATTCAGGCATTCAGGTTAGCATCTTGCCCTATTCCAAAAATAGAAATAGCTGAACTTCGTAAGCTTTAGCATCTTTCTCCTGATTTACAGACAATCGCCATCATTTCTGTAAGAGAAGGCGTCATCCAACTGGGTTCATTCGATAAGGTCTTTCTCTCTCCCTCTCTCTCCAATTTATTTGCTAAATTCGATGAGTGACGGTTTCTTCTTCTTCTTCTTCTTCTTCTTCTTCTTCTTCTTCAGATATTGGAAGACCTCAACCAGGTGATCAGCATTCAGAGGAAATTCGGGTACATCCAGAGCATACCAGGCATCTTCGCGCTACAGAGACCGTATTTACCAATCATTCAACTCCCAAACACCCACAAACCCCAGACGATCGACGGCCATGAAACGGCGTTCTCCGCCGACGATAAGCGCCGATTAACCGGCGTGAAGAGACTGTACGGTGCCGAAATAGCTGGCAAGTCCCCCACCAATAAATCCATCAACTTGGGCTGGAACAGCCCACAAGACGGCGCCGCGGGACCATCCATGTGGTCGATCCCACCCCTTTTGCCCACCATGTCTTGCGGTTTCGGCGCTCTTTTATCGCAATTTCCTTCGGTGATCCCATCCTATAACGTCATTGATGCTCCTGACACAGCTCTGGTCAGCAACAACAACAGCAATATCAGCGTCAACTGCGCAACGGAAGGGGGAACGGTCGATCCCGCCGGTGGGATCGCGGAGATAAAGGTGGAATCGTCTTCTCTTGCAGATGTAGACGACGATCGAGATGAGAAACCCAGCACCATAAAGCCTAATTTGGGGTTGGAAGATGAGGGTGCTGTGGAGTTGGGGTTTTGGAGCCCTGAGGGAGGGACAGAGACGCAGAGCCCTCTAAATCTTAATTAATTAATTTTGAACACTCAAATTGTGTTTGTCTATTGTTAAATGTTAATGGTTCTCAATAATTTTTGGACACATTTCAAAGAATGGAATGGGTAAAAACCGATAACCTATTTAATACTTTTTATATACATAAATAAATATGTATTTTTCACATGCAAATAATACCATATCAATAGGGTCAGACCTCATACACTTTTCTTTTGAGCAATTTGATTCTATTTTGTCTTAAATTATTTTTGTAATTGTTTTGAAGAAATATAAAGTATGGACCATGACTATTTGTCCTAAAAATGGTAACATGAATGAGTGAAAATTACTTAAAAGTCTAAAAATTCTCTTGATTGTTCAAAATATAATATAATGGATGGTTGGTGGTTTACTTGCTTATGCTAATTCTTTTAGGGCAAAAGATACTTCCCTGAGGATTTTTTGATATTTTTAAAATCTCATACACCTTTCCTCAAATTTGAATTTGTGACGCTCATATCCTCATATCATTTTTATTTGTATTCAAATGAAAGTTTAATTAATAGGTATTTTTTTTTCAATTACACCCTTAATCAGCAACGACTAGCTTTCTACACATGATGTGATTGATTTTAAAAATTATTTTAAAAAATATTATGTAAATGAGGACAAAAGGGAAAAATAGTTTCAGTGACATCATGTGTAGGAAATTACCAAGTCTTGATTGAGGGCATAATTAAAACAAAGTATTTTAAAAAAATTATTTTTAAAGGTATTATGTAACTAAGGGGAAAATGAAACAAAAATAATAATAATTTCAGCCACATCACGTGTAGAAAACTAGTAGCTCCTAATTGAGGGCGTAATTGAAAAAAAAAATTATTTTTTTTAAATTCCCGTTTAAATGCAAACAAAAAATATATATGAGAGGGTTTGAGAGATCTAAACTTAAGGGGATGTATGTGGGATTTTAGAAACCTAAAATGTTGACTTCGGTGTATTCCCAAGAGGGAAGGTGAATCGGAATTTTAAAACTTATTCCTAAGTTAAATCAGGTATTAGCAGTATTTCACAACTTAGAGTCTTTCTAAGCCATCCCAAATATGCAGATAAATATAATATGCGGAAATTCAAATCATGCGCATCATTCACACTATAACATACACATGCAAGAATATAAATTGTGGAAATATAAACAGACACACGATATGTTATTGGGGTTCGGCCAATACTGCCTACGTCCCCGCCTCTAGCTCATAAGCCCGAAGATTCCACTAATACTCACTTAACGGGTGGAGCGGCACCGGTTACAACTAGGTCAATTCATGGGGTTGACCTCAACCTACAACCGCACCTTTGCAGGATGGTGCACCTAACTTTTCTAACTAGGTCTAAGTCAATCCGTGACTATTCAATAGAGTTAGTCTTCCTCTTCAAGCTCACGCCTCGAATACAACAAATGTATTTAAAATTTATGTACACGGAAATGCTTCTTACACTAAGCAGATATGTACCAATAAGCATAAGCACTAATCAATGCACACCAAACATGTAAGAACTATAAGCTCGGTGCTCTACGTGTGCAATCAACACCCAGTCTAATGATTATTCTCAAGCAAACACTAGAGTGTTTAAATAGGCTCTTCTTTGAAAACCAAGTATACCAAATCTCAATGTTAGATCGGTGTTTCAAAGATGTAGCAATAATATTCAAACAAACTCAAAAATATTTTCTTCAATGTAGCAAGCACAAGAGTTGTTTGAAAACGAGCTTGTAAAATATTTTTTTGCACACAAAATATAAGCCTAAGGAATCTTGCAATATCAATGCAAAGACCCTCAAGCTACTGAGTTTTCCCACACAAGATTTATTTGTTAAAATCAGTGGGAACAACTCTAGCCTAACTCTCAAGATAAAAATTAAACAATACAAACTTCAAATAAGAGTTGTGGGCTTTTTAGAATGGAGAACAAGCAATCTAAAAACTCTCACAATACTTGGATAATCAAGGAATAAGTGTATGAGAGTGAATGAGAGTAGTATGAGCCAAATAGGTTTTGGAAATTTTGAGAGAATTTTGGTTTAATGATTTTACTAATCCATTACTAATTTTTGCAAATGAGGGCATATATATAGACACTCCTAAATTTTTGACCGTTTGGGACCTATTTATCATTTTTGGAAATGTTTAAATGAGGTTAATTAAAAAATAACAGCGTTTTAACCTTGGTAATTTTCGCCAACTCGAGAGTATCGGTCGACTATACTTAAGGTTCGATTGACCGAGTGTCTGGGTTCGGTCGACCAGGAGTATTTTGAACTAGGAAGATGGTCGACCGTACTTGAGGGTTCAAAGGCAATTTTCCAAATCCACGCGGTTTGATCGATTGGGTCATTTTGAACTAGGAGGTTCGGTCGACTGGGCGGTTAGCATTTCCCACGTGGGGGTTCGGTCGAACAGGGCGTTGCTTATATAATCTTGGTCGGTCGACCGAGCGGTCAGCTTGTTGACCCAAGGAGGTTTGGTCGACCAGGGCTTGCCTATATACTTTTGGTCGGTCAACTGAGCGGGCAACTTGTTGACCCGGTGGGGGGGGGGGGTTGGTTGACCGATGATCTCAATATAACTGAGTTTGGTCGACCGAACATGCCAATTTTGACATTTTTGGTCATTTTCTATTTAAAATGTTATCCCTATTCATATAATGATCAACTTAATTTTAATAAGACACTCTTTTATGCATTGCATAGGGGACCTAATGTAGTAACCTGATCCAAAAAAAATAAAATAAATAAATAAATAAATAATGAATAATAAATAAATAAATAAAGAGATATTTTGGAGAAGATATTTTAAAAGGAGATATTTTGAGATATTTATATATAAATATCTTGAAGGAGATATTTATTTAGATTACTTAAAGGCTAAGTTAGGTTTTATTTTATAAACTCTCTCATTCTCTCTCTCTCTCTCTCTCTCTCTCTCTCTCTCTCTAGGACTTCGCGCCATCCGTTGCTGAAATCCACGATCCATTGTTACCATGTGGGTTAGGAGGAGAATCTTTACGTTTATTGTGGAATAGATCTTCGTTTGTGAAATTTTAGGATTTTTCTTAAAATCGAGGTAAGGATCTGAATTTAGTTTCGGTTCAGTAGATCGGTAGTATAGGAAATTATATTGAAATATTGTTCTTCGATTTTTAGGTTTTGGGAACCCCGAGTAGTTGTTTCGATCGGTTTGTTCGTGTTTCGATTTTAGGTTTAAGGTAAAGGAAAATTGATTACAATAGTTATTTCGTAAAACTAAACCACTAAAAAGATAGTTTACATTCATATGATTGATTTGACTGCTATTTTACTAAATTGCACCAAATTGAAATGCCGGGTTTCGTGATTTTATGGTTTTGGTAAATATTACGGGTTTTGGTGTATGGTCTCCAAATGTTTCAAAACTTCTTTATTTGTATTATTATGTATGTAGGAGATGTCTGAATCCCTTATTTTTATTTAAATGGTGTTTATTGTATTATATACTATATAGCGGATTTTTGTTTAAATTAGTGTGACATGTGAATAAAAATGAATTTGTGAACATTTGATATTATTGATATGGATTATAAGAACGAAGTTCCAAATTGTTATACTGGAAAATGTTGAAAAACAGGTGCCGGTTATATACCGTGCTAATTATGCAAAAAGGGTAAACCGAGAGGGTGTGTGTCGGTTTATATCAGATATGGATATATGAGTTTGTGAAAATACTAGAATTGCATAGGTTATCATGTTTTGTTATAAATTATATATATGATAAGTGGAACCACAACTTGCGACTATTGGAGTTGTGAGATACTACCACCTAAGGGGTTGAAAGATACTATCGACTAAGGAGTTGAAAGATACTACCGAATTGGAGTTGAAATACTTCAAGGTAAAGGGGTTTATAGTCCCGATACCAAAATGCTCGGATTTCGTTGCCAGTGAGTACAATGCAACCACACACGCTAAGCGGTGTGGGTACAGAGATGGTCGGCTTACAGGAGTTTGTAATCACTAGTGAATAATGGACCAGGGGAGGCAGTCATACTATATATGAGATACATGATAGTGCCTGCACTAACAGGGCATTATTAGAGATATCAGTGCACAGCCTGTGTCATAGGGTAAAATAGGCATTATTTGTGATACCAAACTGTTGGTCGTTCTATATTCATATACATGATTTAAAATATGATATGGAAAAACGGTATTGTTTATATTGATATATGTGTTGTGCTTCAGTATTGAAAACCTTTGTTTTATATATATTGATATATGTTTTAAATTGAAATACTCACATGTGGTCATACACTGATAGTAATACTTTTTTTCCGTACTGAGAAGTGTCTCACCCCGTTATACAACTTCTATTTTCAGGTCCTTCAGGACGTTGGTCCTAGTTGCCAAAGCTACTGGGAGGGTGGTTTATGATTTAGTTGTGTAAGTATTCGGTTATGTAATAAACTTAGTTAGAAGCATCTTTTTGGAGGTTGCAAACACTGATTTGTGTATTAAGTTGGATATTTGAGAATTTAAGAATACAGTTGGTAGACTTTGGTATATGCGTAGTAGAAATCCCGATGGATATTTATGTTTTTCCGTGACATTTATATCCCAGTTTCGTATGATTTACACTCGTATGTCCTTGTTTAGGGCGGGTTGTTCATGTATGTCTATCAGGTTTAGGTTATTATGTATGTAGGTTGGCAACTTGGGTCCGTATAAAGGGTCGGATCGTTACACCTAAGGTCAGTCTAGGTCTTTTTGAGGACACCGAAAAAATCCGGTGTCAGTCGACCGAAGGGTGATCCCTAAGATCTTTCAAAGGTTTTGAGCTTATAGTCCTACATGCATGATACATATCAATTATTACAAACCAATCATACTTTACTATTACAAACGCAAATTAAATATGATATGAATTATAATACAAAATAAATCTTTTGGGTCTTTAGCCTTCAAGTCTTCACGTGCCATCAAATGATCTTAGTAATATAAGTCTGCCCACAAACTTGACAGACATTAAATACCAGAGCATTTTTCATAATCAAAATAAGGTATGACCCATAAGGTCAACATCAAGGAAGGTCCTTATCTTTTTGGCAAATCTTGGGAGGTGAGTGTCTTTTGCCCATCTTTCTTTGATTGATAATAACATTATAACATTTGATTAATTATAATTAGGGTATACTCCTTTAGTTACAAGTGTCTTAAGGTTAACTAAATTATATTTTACTCCTTGAAATTTAAATTATAATGAATTGATTCTTTTAAAACGGATGCTAATAAAAAAGAAGGTGGTTTGAAAGAGTACCATAATCCTAAATAATGTAACTAAAAAAAAGTTTGTCAAATAAGAAGGTACAAGGGAGTACCATAATTTTAAAATAATATAAAAAAGAGTTTGTCAAAAGGTTATAGGGTCTAACCTTAATATTGTTGGGTTTTTCTCCAATGTGGAGTGTGGAGGATGATCTACATATATAAAATGATCCTCTTGGAAGTTTTGGTTAATGTTCAAGTGGAATCCATATGCAAGTGGAAGTGAAGACCTTTGTGCTTAGTGGTATTCCACTTGTTGTCTTGGAATGGAGTGGTTCATTAATTAGTTGGTTGTGGCTTTACAAAAAAAATTTAGAATGGTATATTAATTTTTGTTTTGATTTATTACCATAATTTCGTATTTGGTCACTATATTGATTGTCTACTTATTAGGAATAGTTTGAATTCGTTTCCATAATTTCACTACCTTCTTGCTTTGATATAATTACCTGCTAATCTTAGATTTACTTGGTTTCCATAATTTGTGTAATAGATTGTTTCCTTAGTTTTGGTAATTTTGTTTCTATATGTATTATGTATATCATATATTGTGTGTTTATATTATGGTAAATATCATATTATTAAAATATGTATATTATCTTTATTATTATTTAACAATACTATTATTATTACTATTAATATTATTGTTATTACTATTATTTATTTATTTATTATTATTATTATTATTATTATCATCATCACATCATTATTGTGTTTATTATTATTATTATTATTATTATTATTATATTTATTATTATTATTACTAATATTATTTATTATTTATTATTATTACTAGTATCATTATCACTATTATTATTGTTATTATTACCATTATTATTTATTATCGTTATTATTGTATTTATTATTACTATCATTATTATTATTGTATATTATTATTAGCGTTATCATTATCATTATTAATATTATTATCGTATTTGTTTTGATTATTATTATTATTACTCTCATTATTCTATTTTGAAGTATATGTATATTCAATTGTGGTATTTTTAGTATTTATATTAACTTGTTATTATTTTATTATTATGATTATTTTCGATTTTCATCCCTATGATTTTAACAAAATGGTATGAGCTCTTTGAGCTTCACGTACCCCGTTTATGAGGGAATGTATATTCATTATGTAAATATTTGTGTGAGACTTTCACGTACATATTGTAAATTCACAAAAGAAGTAACCTAAAAAGCTTCTTAAATTTACTTTGAGATAATTTCATAATTAATGAGGTACCATTTGTAAGAACGGGCACGTAGGGCGTGCTTGTACCTTTCCATCGCGTAACCGAACTCCCGATCTCGACTTTGGTAACACAAACCGATTTTACCCTTAATTGGGTAGTAATCAAGTGTTCTAACTACACTAAAAGACATTAGGTAACTCCATTCCATTCCTGTTTTTCCCGAAAATACAAACATAATTTTTATTTTGCCGACCCCAGGGCACCCGCGCTCCGAGACGTCACGACACATCTTAATATATTATTTTAAAAAACTTATAAATGAGTTACTTACAAGATACTTAAAGCACCTAAAAAACAATTAGTATTTTTTTTTTTTGTTTTTCTAAAAATCTTTTGTATAAATAATAAGAACTTGTTATACTATACCATCAATGATAGATGAAAATGTCTCAACTACGAAATGTTGTAACAATTTAGAAAATAGAAAGAGAGGTAATAGGGCAATACAACTTCATGCAATGATCACATGTCACAATCCTTGTCATCAACTCAAGATATATAAAATACTCAAGAGATATAAAACACAATAGTTTCTCTATAAGTATAGAAATTTATTAGTAGGTTAGGCTATCTAGTCATGTTATGGCTTAGACAACCAATCAAATCTTTAGATTTTAGAAATATTTAACAAATTTAATTATTTGATTGATTATCTGTATAAAATATGATGTGATTAGATAACTAGAAAACAAATTTTTTACGAAAAAGAACAAAAACGACTTACAAAAAGACAATAGACAATATTGAGTTTGGATCAAGTCAGATAGAAATAAAGAGTATAAAAACTTTATATAAAAAAAAAAAAACTTTATGGTTAGATAATAACTAACTTACTACGTTAAATAAAAACGATAAACAATAGAGTTGCATTGCGTTATTTGCATAGTTTAAAACACAACTTGGGGTAGCACAAAATGTGACTTTCAAATGCATGACTTGTTTTTGGGACTATATCAATTATCATTTGATGGCAACTTAGGGGGTGGTACCACTCCCAAAGAGCAATGCACCCTCCATAACCCCAACATTCCAGGTCCCCCCCACCTCAAAAATGGAGTGCCTCTCCTTTCCTAATTAGTTACTAAGTTTGAGAATGAAACGATGGACAATGACATTTCCACATTATGTATGTGAACTACCACTTCTTATGAAGTCCTAGCCAGCTACGAAATCAATGAACCCTAATCAAACACTATCCCTATGATGATGTCCATTCCTCGTCATGAAAAAAGGAAAAAAAAAAAAAAAAAGAAACTCCCACGGAGCATCTAAATCACTAATCCCCTGCTAATTATACATCTAGCAGTCAGAACAACTCCACAGAGCTTTAGGTAAAGAGTTTGACGGTCAAGATCTTGTTTATTTACAAAGATGAGTGATATAAAATCTATCACAGAGATTGCCAAAAGTTATGATTATAAAATAAGAGAGCTTAGTAGGATAGAACATCCACAAACACCTCAAGTTCGTAGTAGTATATATGAGTTGATACTTCGCACGCTTGAACTTGTCCTTATTAATGAGAAGTGGCGAACCTATATACACATGAGTGTTGCTTAAAATTTTAAAATAAAGAGTTTTTATTTTGGATAAATTAAAGAGATGCCCATATTAAAAAAAAAAAAAAAACTCATTTGCCCCTATTTTTAAAGATAATAAACATGAAAAATCTGAATTTTTTAATAAATGATTTTATTTGAAATAATGATTACTAGCATTAAATGTGAATGTGCATATTTTTAAATCATTTGTGTAGGAAGATATGAAAAAGAATATTTATTTTAAATATATATATATTGTTCCATTGAGAAAAAATTATGAGTCTGCTACTATGGATGAGCTATGTACCCTATTAGTGTATGGTGTATTGTTCCATGAAAATCCTCTAGTTCTTGATTCTTTTTTCCACCTTCAGCCCTTCCATTCGTGATATTTATAATACTTAAAATTTAATCAATTGGACATTTTTTTTAGATGGGTTTTTCTTTTTTCAATAATTTGGGGTAATTAAATGACCACCCTAGCACTAAAAATTGTGAGGAAAAAAGAGTACAATATTAAATTGAAAACAAGAAGAGGTTGGAGGAAAATTAATGTGCTCTCCAATCTGTCATTAATTCTTGTGGAGGGGCCATGGGGTTCTTATTTTTTGTATTCAAAACTTGGGTCTGCACTGTAAGGACCCCATGCAGTTTGCATAAATATATATATGCATTTAGCTGTCTATTTTGAATGCTAATGTTGTATGTATTGGGGATGCAACAGCTCACCCCAAGGAAAGTTGGTGGGCTCTTTTGGCCGAGTGCAGCAAGTGGATCAATCAAAGCCTAGCACTGCCACTGCCACTGCCACTGCCACCGGCACTGCCACTACGCCCTCACGTACCTCAACTAAGTAATTAAGTGCCACTACCTTCTGTCCTCACACATTAAATAGAGATACAAATATCATTGTACTTATGGGGTGACTCATGGCATTCAAGGGAGTCTTTTCCTTTTTTTGTTTTTTTATATATAAAAATATTCAATAAAGATTGGGTGGGAAGTTATTTCTAACTTTTCAGCGATTTTTTTTTTTATTTTTTTTAAACGTTGGACCATCCAATGAATTTTGCTTGTGAGAGTTAGACACCATTTGACGTGTGACAGGAAAAAAACGCTGGATCATCCAGAGAGTTTTGCTATGATTTTTGAACTTTTTTTTTCCTTCATTTTTCACACGATTTATAGAGTTTGTAGTCGAGGGAGAACTGATGCACAGAAAGGACGACTGACAGTCAGACGAGGAAGCTGCAGGTGACTGTTGTTGGGATTGAAGAGGCGACCGTTGTGAGACAAGGGAGAATCCGAACGTTGGTGAAGGTACTATATAAAGGGAAGATGAGGTAGGTTTCCTCCATTTAAACTTTGATCTTATTTTGTTGTATTTGTGTGTGTGGCTCTTATACTTGTTGGGGCTCATAAATAAAGGAAGAAAAAAAGCATATAGATTTATTGGTGCTAAACAGTAGGGACTCGTCGACGAGTGTGTCTCACTAGTCGGCGAGTAGATACCGAGAGCCCAAGAATTGCAGAATTTCTGAGATACCGAAAGCACGAAATCAGAAACTCGAAGACTTGTCAACAAGTGGACTCACTAGTCGACGAGTGGTCTTCTCTCTCTCGTTGACGAGTACCTTGTTCTTGTCGACAAGTGTTTTGGGTTGCGAGAAAGAATTTAAATTTTGAATTGAAACATTGTGATGATTGGGTATTTGGAGGGAAGCCTCCGAAGGGTTGATAAATATGTCTTTTTCGGCATGTTTTGATAAGTGTGAGATCATTGTATGAAGTGTATTGTAAACTTTAATTTCACTGTGAAATTCTTGGTTGGATTGCTCCCACGGAGGTAGGCATTTCTGAACCACATATATTCTCGCGTTGTTTCTTTATTTGCTTTCATATATGTTGGTTATGTTGTCTTGGTGTTTCATCATTTGCTGCAATTTACAAATTCTGTTGTGCATCTTATACTCGATTTCTACAACAAATTGGTATTAGAGCATTGTTGTCATGGCATTGGGATCTTCTTTTGTAAGATTTGATGTTAAATTTGATGGAATCGAAAACTTCGGTTTATGGCAGAGAAGAATTAAGGATATACTTATGCAACAAGGGATGGTGAAGGCTCTACATGGTGTTCAACCAGATGAAATAGATGAGGTGAATTGGAGAGAATTGGAGGCAAATATCGTTTCTACAATACGCTTGTGTTTGGCCAACGAATTTCTCTATCATGTATTGGAGGAGGATTCTCCAGCAGTTGTGTGACAAAAGTTAGAAAGACGGTACATGTCCAAATCACTTTCTAATAAATTCTTGCTTAAGCAGTAGTGTCTTTATTGACTTAAGATGGTTGATGGATCGAACCTAAATCAACATATCAATATCTTTAATCAAATCATAAGTGATTTGATGCATGTTGATGTTAAGTTTGATGAAGATTATAAGGATTTGATGTTACTAAACTCCATGCCAGCGACTTATACTTATAAATATTTAGTTACCACTCTTACTTGGGGAAAAGAGTCTCTTAATTTAGAAGAGGTGACAAAGTGCCTTATTGAATTTTCATTAAAGGCTGAAAATATGTGATGAAGGAGAAGGACTTGTTGTAAAATGTAACTATAAGCGTGGGAAAGGAAAATCCATACATGATCGAGTCAAAAATCTTGTACTCAATCCAAGAAGAAAAAAGATATCTGGTGTTATAAGTGCGGTAAAAAGGGGCATGTGAAATCAGAATGTCCATATTGGAAGAAATGAAATGCTGAAAAGCATGAGGGGACTTCAAAATCAGTGAATGTGGTTCAAGAAGGAGATTTAGTTTGTAGTGATGGTGATGTTCTTTCGGTTTCATTGGGGATGGATCACTTTATGGATTCATAGATACTTGACTCAGCATGTTCTTACCATATGACTCCAAACAAGGAGTGGTTTGGCGCCTATAGGTTGGTAAACTTAGGTTCAATTCTTATGGGTAATGATATATCCAGTAAGATCATTGGCATAGGAAATGTTAAAATAAAAATTTTTAATGGTGCTGTGAGAACCTTGAGTAATGTAAGACACATACTGAGTTAAGGAAGAGTCCTATTTCACTTGACAACTTGGATTGTAATGGTTTCAATTACAAGTCCAAAGGTGGGGTTATGAAAGTATGGAAAGGTAAACTGACGGTGATGAAAGGGCAAAAATTAGTTGGGAATATTTACACAGTATAAAGAACTACTGTTGTAGGTGGAGCTGCAACCGTAGATACTGAATCTGATGTAACTGTCTTGTGACATTTGTGTCTCGGGCATATGGAAGAACGTGGTATAAAGGAACCACACAAGAGGAAACTCTTGAAAGGTATAAAATCATGTTAGCTGCATTTTTACAAGATTTGTGTTCTTCAAAAGCAAAACAAGGCAAAATTTAAATCAGCTATTCACAAGACGAAATGTATTCTTGATTATGAGCATTCTGATATTTGGGGTCCAGTTAGAGTAGCATCAAGGGGTGGATATGTGCATTATGTGAGTTTTGTTGAGGACTACTCAAGAAAAGTTTGGGTATACTTCATGAGGCACAAGTTTGATACGTTTGCTAGGTTTAAGTTGTGGAATGCTAAAGTGGAAAACTAGGTAGGGAGGAGAATCAAATGTCTGAGGTCAGATAAAGGGACCGAATATATTGATTTGAGGTTCATGGAGTTTTGTGAGAAGTAGGCCATTAAGAGGCACTTTACCATTCATCGGACACCTTAGAAAAATGGTGTGACAGAAAGGATGAACCGAACTCTGGCTGAAAAAACTCGGTGTTGCAGGCTTAATACAAGACTACCGTCGAACCTTTGGGCCGAGGCAGTTAGTATGACTTGTTTTTTGATAAACCGATCACCGAGGGCATCACTAAAGGATAAAGTGGTAGAAGAGGTGTGGACGGGAAATGTAGTAGACTACTTTGAACTAAAGGTATTCAGGTGTCTAGCCTATGTTCACGTATATAGTGAGGAGAGATAAAATCTTGACTCAAAATCTAGCCATTGCATTTTTTTAGGATATCAAAAGGGTGTGGAGGGATACAAGCTGTGGGATCCAGAGGCAAACAAGGTGGTGATTAGTAGAGATGTAGTCTTTGATGAGAAAATTATGGTGAAGCGTACTCAAGATTGTGATGAAAAGAAATAGGAGCCAGAAAATTGGGATAGACATGAACATATTGTGTAGGTGGAGTTGAAAGCTTAGGGCAACGGCAATGATCATGGTCCTTCGGTGAAAACCCAAAAATTTTAATACTGTTTATATATATATATATATATATGCATGAAACTCTTATACCATATGTATAAATCGCCCGACCCCCAAGTGGGTTACCGGGTATGACTATCCATAAGTTATATTACAACACAACGGAAGCATAATATACATACATCTCATATACAATATGTTGACCTTATAGGTCACGCCCGGTTTTGATTATGACAAATACTCATAATATCTAATAGGTATTTGAGGTTTTGTGCAGGAACTAAAATTGTCAAGATCGAGATGGGCACAAAGTAAGTAAAGATTGAAGACCATTGTGTTGTAATATATATAGTTCATTCATGTAAATGGTTTGTAATAGTAAATAGGTCTTTGGTTTGTAATAATCTCACACACATCACATGCATGATATAATACGTACGCTCAAACCAAATACAACCTAAAGTGACCTTAGAAAGACCTTAGGTCAACCGACACCAGACTTTTTCGATGCCTTCAAAAGGACCCAAAAATGACCCTAGGACACACACCATTGCACTTATGAATGTTAGGCACTTGAATAGGGTTTGTGTGATTCAAAACAGGACCGAAATGCACACATTGTGTACTTTCGGTCGACCGGCGAAGGCAGTTTATTCTGCCCCGGTCGACCGAAACTGGCCTAGATCAACAGTTGACCAAGGTCCCGATCGACCGAACCAGTGTAGTTCAAAACCCCTCGATCAACCGAAACCTCCTGAGGTCAACGAATTGACCATCTGGTCGACCGAGCCAAATTTGTATTGCAACTTCCTAGTTGATCGAGGGTCCTCAGGAGAAGTCCCAACTGTCTGGTCGACCGAACCATTCACTTCAAAATGGCCTAGTCGACTAAACGTCGGAGAAATGGAAAATCTCCCTTTGGACAGGCACTTTCAGTCGATCAAGTCTCCAGTTCAAAAGTGTCTTGGTCGACCGAACCATATAAACTTCGGTCGACCGAAATGGTTCTGGTCAATCGAACCTCTCGGGTTGCCTTGATTTTTACAGCGGTTAAACATTTTTAAACAGGGTTAATTAGGGTTAAAATGATCTTAAACAATATTAATAATACCCTACATGTCTTAATGGCTATAATTCTTCCAATGTCTATATATAGTCCATCATTTGTTAAGATTAGCAAAAGATTAGCAGATTTCATTAGGGAGAATTCTTTGAAAATTCAAAAACCTATAATACTCTTTTTGAGCCTCCTACACTCATACTTACCTTCTCATATTGATTAAATCCTCTGTAAGTTGATTGAATGTTAGTCTAAATAGGTTTGCTCTCCTACTCTTGATTGATTTATTCGATTTTTGTGAGAGCTAAACCTAAGTGTTCTTAGGGATCTTTTGCGAATAATTCTATCCTAAGAAGACTTGTTTAAGCTTCTGAGTATTGCATTTGTGTTGCAATATTTTAGGAAGCTTGTATTTGTCTTTGGGTTGCAAAATCATTTTCAAAACATACTCAAATATCTTATGTGATTTATATTGATATATTAGTGAAAAGATATTTGTGTTTGTGATATTGATCTTTGCTGCGAAATTCATTAATTTACATATCCTTTGTTGAATACAAAGATTGAATATTCTTTTGCAAATCAAATACATACACTATTAGAACATCATACGATTGAGAAAATTTGCTGATTGAAATATACATATATATTATTTGGGTAGTATCTTTGTGTGAGCTATTAGATTGAACACATACTGTGATACAAAGATCATACTGGTTGACACTCTCACGTACTCATTACACTGATAGAAAATAATTTGAGTTGAAATATTGGACCACATCGAGCTTACATATTAAATCATATTGGTGGTGTATGTGATTGAACGTAACTGGGTACACATCTACTTTGCTTGAAAGCATAATCACTATACCGTTTCATTTATTGAGCAAAACTGTTGTATTCCAAGCATGGGCCTGAAGAGGGAGACTCCCTGGAATAGTTTTGGATTGACTTAGACCCGATTAGGAAAGTTAGGTGCGTCATCCTGTTAAGACGTGTAGGTTGAGGTTAGCCCCGCCAATTGACCTGGTTAAGGTTGAGGTCAGCCCTATGCTAAATGACCTGGTTGTAATCGGTGCCGCTCCACCCTTAAGTGAGCTATTAGTGGAATCCTCGGGCTTGCGAGTTGGAAGCGGGGACGTAGGCATAGTTGGTCGAACCCCGATAACATATCGTGTGTTTGTTCATATTTTCACACTTTATATTTACCGCATGTATATGTTATTATGTGATTGATGCGCTTGATTTAAATTTTTGTATATTATAATTATCGGCGTATTTGGAACTGCATAGAAAGACCCTAGGTTGTAATATTCAGCTAACATCTAGTTCAACCTAGGAGAAAAGTTTAAAATTCCAATTCACCCCCCCCCCTCTTGGGAATACACCAATTCTAACACAATACATACCAGAGTATTAATACCATCATAATACAAAAGTATCTCTTTCCCCAAACCACCTATATAACTCAAGGTACATAACATATATATACACAAATAAAATAGTAGTGTCTCGTCGACACTAACTTCAATCCCCAAAACCACTAATCCTACCCGGAGCTCTCTAAGCTCGTCTCTCTAGATTTCCTAAAATGTTAAAATATTAAGGAGTGAGACACCTCCTAGTAAGATGGAATAAATTATTGTCAGTGTGTGGCAACATGAGTTTAAATGAATCACAACACGTTTATTTAATACATAAGTTAACTGAGTAATCATGAAATATGTACTTATATTCATATACATATATATACATTTGCAACCATATATTTTCTCAAAAATATGTATGTGCTCAATACATTTTCCTGGGTTGGAAACCCAACATGTCTATATATCATCGTCATGTAATCACCCCACATGACCAGGTTGTGTGGCCCAAAGGCGGGACTTAGCCATGGTTGGCCCACCAGGAAAAGTCAAAACAATTCTTATCTATAGTACAATTGGTCCACTGCAACTTGGTTCGGACCCAGGGGCGGTCAACATCTCTCTACATGCCCAATCGACTTCCAATACCAACACTCTCCCTGAGAAGTATGGTTGCACTGACTCATTTCCTAGCAACAGTACCGTGTTCTCAATTACATCATTGGTCCATCAAGGTTCTCATTTCCACAATTTCCACAGTAATCTCAATATCAAAAATATCTTGTCTGTATAAATTACATTTCTCAATATCAAAATATCATGTCTTTATTTTCAATAATTCCCATAAGCCAGTATAAATCACATTCTGTCATAAAATATTCTCACATGTTAAATATAAAATCATATTCTATCATTTCACAATATTTGCTAGTATAAATCACATTTCATCATAAAATATTCCCTCATATTAAATATACGGTTACAAAACCAATACTCATGCCACACAAATTTTAAGTAATATTTCATAAATTAGTAATTGCTCAGATAAATATATGATATTACAAAACTAGTATTTTAAATACCGGATATGTTAGAAAATATTTTACATTATGATCATTTTCTCATGCTTTAAATTAATCTATTGATTCCCAAAATACCTGACATAATTTATTCCACTTACCTGTTTTCCTAAAGATATGCCTACAGGGATCCTTGAACGATGCCTGCGACATTCGCACAACAACTTGTACCCATATACCCTAATTTAATCAGCTCAACCCCAAGATAAATACCATTTTAACATTTCTAGGCCCACACATTCCCAATAACTAATTAAAATTTAAAACATCTTACTTATCCTAGTTTTGGAGTGGTCTCTGGAAAGCCTAAACCAAAAAACCACTCCAGTTAAATTGCAGAGAAATGTCACCAAGATCTTGAAATGACGTTTCTCCTTTGATTCGGGCTTAAATAGGGCAAAAAAATCGAAGAGAGGGAGAAAGAGAGAGAGAGATGTTTGCAACCTAGAGAGAGAGAGTGAGAGAAGAAATATTATAACCTAAAAAAATGACTTGGAACCTATTTATAGGGTTTTGTCCCTAAGCAAAACCGTCGATGGTTTGGTGAAACCATTGACGGTTAGGTTTTTAACCAAACCGATTTTTACCATTTTACCCTTACCTGGCTGTGGTATTTCAAAGTCGTCGATAGTTTTCTGAGCTCATCTAAAACCGTCAACAATTTGGCCAGTGCCAAACCAAATTCTCTTTTTTCTTAGTTATTTTTTATTATTATCATTATTTTTCGGTTCTCTACACCTTCAGTTACAGGGAGTTCTAGCTTGAAAAACCAACAAGTCGACAATGTTCCTATACGAAGATCCAAATGCACTATCAGACCTCCGCCAAGGTATGGATTTGAAGATTTAGTGTCTTATACTTTCCTTACTAGTTGCAATGATCCAACTACATTTCAAGAGGCAGTACACAACCAGGAGAAAGGTAGGTGGATGGGTGCAATAATTGAGCAGATGGAATCACTAGATAAAAATCAAACTGAGATTTGGTGAAGCTTCCAGATGGAAAGAGACTTGTAGCAATCGGGAAAATAGTAAGTATTGAAATAATAAAGAAAAGAGGAAAATTGGTTTGGCATAGGCCAAACTGTCGACATTTTTGGTGGAGCTTAGAAAACCATCGACGATTTTAGTTACTGAGACTCAGTAAAAGGTAATACAGTAGAAATGGTTTGGTTAAAAGGCCAAATCGTCAATGGTTTCAAGGAAATCGTTCCCATGTGCCAGCAGCCTATAAATAGGCTTCTAAGTCATTTTTATCTTTAAAAATTATAAACCCTCCCTCTCTCTCTTAGGGCTACAGCCACCACTCTCTCTCTCTTCGATTTTTCTCCCAAAACAAGCCCGAATTAGCTAATAAGCATCATTTCAGGATCCGTGTTGTGATTCTTTGCTGTTTAACTGGAGCAATTTTGCTGTTTAGGCTTTTTAGACACTACTCCAAAACTAGGGTAAGGAAGTTGTTTTTCTAGTTTAATTAGTTATTGGAAGAGTATGGACTTAGGAGTATTTAAAATGACAAACATTCTAGGGTTCGACTAATTGAGTTAGAGAATATGGAGGCACAATTTTGGGATCCCTGCAAGCAAAGCTCCAGGAAACAGGTAAGGGGAATAGATATTGTCAGGGGCTTTCAAAAATTTAACGAATTAAATTATAGTATGTGACTTCTGAGTAATATACGTGTTTTTCTAGAGTATACAGAGTTATGAAAATGGGAACTTGAAATGATATATGTATATTTTGAGAAAATTGGGCTATTGGGTTGAGTAAAACCCTAGGGATTATTATACGAGTATTTTAAGCAGAATATTATAGTATAAGTTATCACTCAGTTTGTGTGGCATGAGTTTGGAAATTATGTATAATTAAATTTGTCCATTTTTATGGTAAAACATATATAGATAGAAGTAAGATTTTATACATATTTTATACAGTATTATAGCATCCTATTAAGGACTATAGTATAGATTTTATATAGTATTACAGCGTTCTAATAAGGACTACCATACAAATTTTATACAGTATTGCAGCATCCTATTAAGGACTACAATACAAATTTTATACAGTATTACAACGTCCTATTAAGGACTACAGTACAAATTTATACAGTATCATAGTGTCCTATAAAGGACTACAGTACATAACTTATATAGTGTCTTATATAGGACTACAACGTTCTATATAGAACTATAGTACAATATTTGATACAAAATTACAGAATGATAGCGTTCTATATAGAACTACAGCATGATAGTATTTTTATACAGAGTTACAGTATTTTTCAGAGATTTTATACAGATTTATAGTATGACAGATTATACTAATTTTTGAATTGAAATCATGTTATTATATTATTTTGGAAATTGCATGATATGGTTTAAGAACCCTGATGGACCATAGCTAAGCACGGTACCATAGCTTCACAGATACCAGTGGAGCCACACTTCTTAGATAGAGTGTTGGTGGTCTACAGTCGATTGTTCCATAGAAGTGTAGAGTTACCCCCTAGTGTAGTTGTCGCAATGTCCCGAACCCGCCAAATCACTAGCGCGGGTGCGGCTGCAAACAGGGAAAAATGGAGTGAATTTTGAAAAAGTATTTTCGTGGAAAACATGGTGTGATGGAGTCGCCACTAACCTTTTGAAGTGTGGTTAGAACACTTGATTACTATCCAATTGAGGGTAGAATCGGTTTGCTTTACTAGAGTTAGGTCCGGGAGTACGGTTACTCGAGAGGAAGGTATTAGCACCCCCTACATGCCCGTTCTTACGAACGGTACTAGATTAATAAAAAATTATCCCTTAAACTAAACTTAATAAGCCTTTGAAATTAATCTTTTCCAAAAATAAAAATAATAATGAAAATAATATATAGGTATTCCCTCATAACCGGGGCATATCACCCTTTGAAGGGTTCATGTCTCCGTTTGAAATCATTGGGATTGGAAAATTGATAAAATACGGTACAAAGTACGCTTTCGGAATTTTTGAAATTTATAAGATTTGTCTAAGTATGGAAATAATATTCCGAGAGGTTTTCAGACTCCTTCGAGACAACACAGACCTTAAAAATATTTTTGTGGTTTTCCTAAGACTTTTCTAGATTTTTGTGATTTTTTCAAGTGCAAAGACGTTTTTGGAAATTTCTTATTTTTGTGATTTTTCAATATTTTTCCCGAAGTAATTAAATAAAAAAAAGGGAATTAAGGCAAAATCCACGAAAATTGAATAAAAGATGGCAAATAAAATGGAAGGCTAAACCGGTTTCATACCAGTTCAAAAGACCCAACCAGTTCGGGAAAGAACTTGTAACGACCCGAAAATCTATATATATATATTAAATAAATAAATAAACTGCAAAACATAACATTATGATACTCCTGTATAATCTTCTATAACATCTCGGGCCCCAAGTGAGCACTGAGGAAAACCTGATTATATTACACACCTATGCAGCAAAAAAAAATAAAATTGTTCATCCATTTAAACAATACCAGAATTTAGTAACTCTTCCCAAACCATACACACATATATACACATCACCCTAGTATCCTCTACTCAAAAACACTATTTGTTGTATACACTTACCCAATAGACAGGGTAGTATACACGCTCTCTCTATCTGCGAGTCTAATCTGCTCGCCTAATTAGATCACCTGAAAAATATTAAATCACTGGGATGAGACAGAACTTAGTAAGAGGAAATATGATATTAATAGTGTGTGGCAACTGAGTTACATAAATATTATACTGATAAATATCTGAAACTGAAAAAAAAAAAACTAATAGAATAACATACAGTACAACTTGCATTTTTATAATTTAAAATGCAACTGTAATGTTTGAATTTTCTACTTTTTTTTATACTTATAGTATTATAATATATCCGCTGATGTTCTTCAAAATCTCTCTATATAGAAATAACTGTGATAATACCCTGGAAAGTTGTACATCTTGATTTAACCTCTCATGATAAGGTTGTGCGGCTCGTAGGTGAGACTTAACATTAGTTGGCCTACCAGGATAAGTCAAACAACACTCCATCAATCCTCAGCCCATCCCTAACACAAACTCCGTGGCACAGCAGCTGGTAAACCAATCTAAAATAGTAATGGTACCGTGCTCTGCTAATAACTAATCTAATTCATTAGGGTTGAATATTGTATATACTATTTGTATTATCTTGTTGTTTCATCATGATTTCAAAATAACCATAACACCGTAAACTATTTTGAAAATGCTATAATAACTTAACTAAAATACCTATAATATTTGACCTGTAATATCTAAACTGTATAAATTGTATTATCATAGTGTTATGGCTTCAAAGTTTTGGAAATCATGGTAATCTGTAAATACTATAATTCATGGTAGTCTGAAAACTATATAATGTTATTTTCTGCTAATATATTGTAAAACATAATATTTGAAAGCTTTATAAATACTGTACTAATCTGTTATGAGCCCTTGCCACATAACTAAATAAATAAAATCTCATGCTTTGGAATCTGTATTTTCTGATATTGTAGAGACCCAAACCCGTAAATAAGGAAAATAAATAAGAAAATGGGTAAAAAGGGAATAATAGCAGGGTTCGTCGACGAAGGCAGCATGTTTGCTGACTATGTCCCTTCAGCTCTTTGTTGCCGAAATTCAGAGCGTCATCAATGAAGAAATACCGAATGAACCAAAGAAAGTATCTGGATGGGGTTCGTCGACGAAGGTAGAGCTTCGTCCACGAACTGAGTGGCTGGTTCGTCGACGAAGGCGCCGCCTCGTTGATGAATTTGACTTGGTCAAAAGTTCTATAAATATCATTTTTGGTTGCTTAAGGGTTAAGAAAACCCAAAAGCTCTCTCTCTCTCTCTCTCTCTCTCTCTCTCTCTACGATTCTTCGTCATTCGTCATACGTTTCGACGATCGAAAGTTTCTACGTGGATCAGAAGGAGAATCTCTTCAGTTTTAGCGGATCAGATTATCATTTTGAAGATTTTCATGATTTTCCCTAAAACCGAGGTAAGGATCTAAATTCGTTTTTTATTTGATAGATCTGTAGTAAATAGGATTATATTGAAGTACTGTTATTTGATTTTTAGGTTTTGAGGTTTCCATGTCATAGTTTTGGATCAATAAGCTCCTATTTCAGTTTACGGGATAAAGGTAAGGGGATTTGTTTACATCTGTATTTTTAGAAAAAGAAACAACAGGATATGTAGCTTATATTCATATGTACTTACTGATTGCTTATTTTCAAAGTTTTACCTGGTAAAAATGCTGATTTTTACGATTTTAGGGTTTTGGAAGAAATAGGGTTTTTGGCATATGATCTCCAAATGTATTAAAATTACTTTATTTGCACTAAAACTAAAGTAGGAGATGCTTGAAACTCTTAATAGCAGCAAAAATGATATTTTACAAACCAATTTGTATGAAATGCATAATCGACCAAATAAGTGTGACGTATGACATAAATTGAATCTATATTGATTTGCGATGTATGTATATGAACTATGGGGACTAAGGTTCCAAATGATTATAAGAAAATGCGGAAAACAGGTGTCGGTTAGATACCATGTCAAGTATGAGAAAAGGGTAAAACCGAGAGGTTACGAGTCGATTTTTACCGCACTCTGAATGAAAGTATGCATGAATGAGATTGTGAAAATACTGGAATTGCACAGGTTATTATGTTTTAATGTAAATCGTATATATGATATTGGGACCGCAGCTTGTCTCAATAGTATATGAAGCCTTAAAAAGCTTATATTATGTAAGCTCACTACCATTGCCAAAACAGAGGTACAGTGCAACCACACGTAGTTATTGTTTATTGTGGGTACCTAGTAGTGGGCTTGGTAAGAAAGGTCACTGGTCAAAAGGGATCAGGGTGGTGATGGCCGAGTTGGACTACAGTATGTTATGATGCCTAACGATGCCTGTATGTACAGGGCTCGATTAGTGTTTTCTTATCACACAACCCTTGCCACAAGGAATTACTGGCATAGTTATGATAGTTTCTAACTGGATAGTGTTCTAAATATGCATATACATGACTTAAAAGCTTTACTGGGAAAAGTCACAGGTCTGAGTACTGAGCGGAGGGATTATACAGTGTATGGGCCTGTACCCTACCCTAACCTCAGGAACTCTTACTTGTAACGATGCTGGGTTTTATATTATCAGGGAGTTAGATATGTACTATATATATACATTATAGTATTGATAATGTGCAATCTATGTAAAAGTTTTCAAACAAGAATATAGTTGTACAGTCACACACTGATGTAATATCCTCCTCCTTACTGAGAAGTGTTTCACCCCAATCTTACAACCTTTGTTTCAGGAGTTACAGGAAATCGGTCCTAGTCTTCTAGAAAGACTTTGGAGCGTAGCGTCTGGTTAGCTAACATAAGTTTTGTAGGAGTTCTGGGTTGTTTAGTCAGGATGGGTTTCTTTTTGGGAATGTAATATAAATTACGTTTTACGTACTGATGAATATATGTAAGGGACAGTTAGATACTCTGGTATTCCTAATAGAATCCATATGAATGTTTATGTTTTTCGCAATATATGAGAGTACAGATCATTATGAAATACCCGTATGTCCCTGTTTAGGGTGGGTAGTTATGCATGTTATCAAGATTTGTATAGGTTATGTATGTATAGTATCACTTTGGGTCTATATAAGGGTCGGGACGATACAGTTTGGTATAAGAGCCTATAGCCAGCCGGAAGTGTGATGTGAATTACATTGCCTGGTTATGGATATGCTCAGAGCTTAGGTTGCTAGGTTATGTAGATTAGACTATACCAGAGTTTAGGATGTGAGTATGATTTTCGAGTTTAGCTTAGTATACCTTGGGATATAAATCCATTGACAGACTTCTATGCTTTTCTAGATCATTCGAAAGGTTCAAAAAATCATGGCAATCTATTGGTGGTTTTGTTTCTAAGTGGAAGGGTGGAACTAACGTAGGAATGAGAATGTGAGTCATTAGAGTACGTCAGTACTAGGAATGTTATTATGGGAAGTAACTAGGAATGTTATTATGGGAAGTAAGTTTATAATATTGCAATATTAGTTGGTTAAGCTTCTAATTGATCTCCTCAATTGCTTTTCAGGATGGAATTCAAGGATATTACTGCCAACGGTTGAGGCAGTAGTAGTGAGGGTGTTGGCCATGCGGCTGGCAGAGACTCTACTAGTGTTCTACGAAACTTCACTCAGCAGCTTATGGTCAAGGTTGTCCGGATGAATAGGGGTCAGGATCATCCCCTTGCTGAGTTGGGATGCTCCATTAACCAGTTTATACGATTGAAACCTCTAGTCTTCATGGGGAGTGCAGATCCGATTCGGGTTAAGAATTGGATCCAGGAGATTGAAAAAATTCTAGACGTCTTGAATTGCACTGAGAAGGAGAAGGTAGCCTTTGCGACGTTCAAGCTGACGGGCGAAGTAGAGAGGTGGTGGAAGTCAGTTAAGATGCTTGAAAAGCATCAACCTACTCCTATGGTTCTGATGTGGGCTCGATTCAAAGATTTATTCTTTGAACGGTATTTTCCAGCCATGGTAAAAAATGCCAAGATGGAGGAATTCATGAGATTGGAGTAGGGGCAGCTATCAGTCCAACAGTATGCCGCTAGATTTCAGGAGCTATCTCAATTTGCTCCATTCATGATTCTGGACAAGGCAAAGAAGGCTTTGAAGTTTCAGAGGGTCCTGAAGAAGGACATTAGAAAGCAGACTGTGATTTGGCAGATGCAGGACTTTGTCACTCTAGTTTACAAAGCCACCGTAGTGAAGGAAAGTTTGTAGGAGAATCTTGAGGTTCAGGTTCTGAAGAAGAGACTTGCGCCTTCCAATTTATATGGAGGGACAAAGCAGGGGAACTAGAAGAAGAATAGTGGTGGTGCTTCTTAGAGTATAGCAACTATTGCGGCTTGTTCCAAGTGTGGGAGACCTCACTCAGGGAAGTGTTTGTTGGGTTTTGGAGCTTGTGTTTTGTTGTGGTAGGATGGGACATCCAAAGAAAGATTGTCGCATGCCGATGAACAGTGGAGCTCCACAATAGTCATATGGAGGAGGTGTGCAGGCACAGTAGGGTGATCAGCAAGGGGGGACAACCCAGGCTAGGGTGTACTCCCTAACTCCGGGTGACGCAGAGAATGCAGGAGATGTTGTCACGGGTACCATTTACATGCTTTCCAATAAAGCTTTTATACTATTTGACTCAGGGGCAAGGCATTCCTTTATCTCCCGAGGATTTGTTAAACTGTATAGCATTGAGACTCAACATTTAGGTTATGAACTAGTAGTAGCTACCCCTTCAGGGTTGGTAGTCGTATATAGTAAGGTAATCCGTGACTTTCCAGTAGAAATTCAGGAGAGAGTACTACCAGTTAGTCTTATTATGTTTGATATGCATGATTTCGATATCATTCTGTGTAACGACCTACTTATCTAATCATATAATAAAACATATTTAATAATAAGGTCAACCCGAACCCGTGGGTGACGGGGACACATCTGACATTCATAGCAGAAATCTAAACAGTAGTAAATATAAATCACATTCTCATAATCACAAAATATATAATACTAGATTCATAATCCAAAACACTGTGTTCATATACAATCTCCCAAACATACAAAAAAAAAATCTCTATAGGATCCCACATCAAAATCTCCTAATCTTAGTTCAAACTTACCCTCTTAACGGGGTAGCACAACAGACTCAACGACAGCCTTGATCCGCAGGTCCTTCTGGGTTTCCTGAAAATTATTTAATGTTCGGGGGTGAGACACTTCTCAGTAAGGGAAAATAAACTAAATATAGTTGTATGATAACATGAATATTTGATGCAATTACATATATACAGTACATTTCATATACCTGAAAACATTCATCATAGCATACTGAATAATCATATACTTTTGTATTTTCTAATAAATCATATAGTTCATAAAATCTTTGATATAACTGATAATACAAAAAATTTACCCAGGATGTATAGCTAGCTGATGTCATGTATTACCCCCCCATGACGGGTTATGCAGCCCGAAGGCGAGACCTGACAATGGCTGACCGACCACCACCGAGTCAAAAATGTTTGTAAGTACGATGGACCCGCCACACCCTGGTCCGGACTTCCAGGTGGACATCTACAACTCTACACTAAAAGCCACATCAACTATCCATCTCCCACCCTCTTGTGGGGTGATTAGCACAAGTTTGAACATAGATATATAATCTGTATAGCAACAATATCATGCACCTGTAACTGAACTGAACTATCATCCGGGTTCTGATAACATATTATACATGATAATATACTTGTCTAACATAAATAGATTGATAGCATTTTTTGAAATAATATACATACATACATATGGCCTTGTGCCAGTTTCTTTTGTATCTGCGGCCTTGCGTCGAACATTCATAAATACGGCCTTGCACCGGCTATCAATCACAACCTTGTGCCGAATATTTTATACATATCATTCTGAATAAATAATTCATTTATCATGTATTTCAAAAACCATAATGTACTGCATTATTTCATAATCTCCAAAAACATACTGGTACTCGTAAAACTGCCATATCATAATACTTTCCATATAAAAATAATATTCATGCCACACATTGTTGTATAAAACCATACAATATATTCTAAAATCATAATTTCTGGCATTTCATACATATATATACATTTCAACATAATAGTACTATTTTCCTAAATATGCATTTTCTTCATAATATACAAATATAATACATGCTTTCCTGAAAATTAATTTTCTGATAAATAATAATAATTTTTATGAAAAATAACTACTTCAGTTTATTCACTTACCTAAAATTGAAAAGAAACCCCCCTTAAATGTATTGGTCCTGCACCCATAGGGTTCCCCGTTCAACACCTTGAAAATGACAACTCCCAAAACTAAACTTCAATGTTTTCCCATGAATATCATTTCTTATAACTACGGTAAGACCAAATTTTACATAAAAAGTCTTATCTTAACCCAAGAATGATTTCCAACTCTGCCCCACCAATGATCCGCTCTAGTAGATTTGGAGAGAACTTTCCCAGGAGCGTCGTGGTGGCCTCAAATCGTTGATCCGGTGAACAGCGGAGCCAAAATCAAAGAGAGAGAAGGGAGAAACCATTGGGAGGAGAGAGAGAGTGAGGATTTTCTTATTTTTTTGCTAAAAACCGAGTTTTGCACTATTTATACTATTGGCTTCGTCGACGAGCCACGTCACCTCGTCGATGAGGTCAAGAGGAAATTCGTCGATGAAATTTAGAGTCGCCCAAAACATCCTCTCGGTATCTTCTCATCGACAAAATTTTGTTGCCTTTTTCTGTTTATGTTTCCCATTTCCCTTTCTCTTATTATTTAAATACCATTATTCTTTGAGTCATTACATTCTGGATATGGATTGGTTGTCTTCTAGTTATGCTAGTATCGATTGCCACAGGAGAAAAGTGGTGTTTATACCTCCAAGGAAGTAGGAATTCAGATTCTTAGGATTGTGTGTGCGATCCATGCCACGGATCCTATCAGCTTTGCAGATTAAGAAATTAATTTTGGGTGGATGCCAGGGGTATCTGGAATTTGTGAAAGACATGCTGGTAGGGGAACGTGAACTCGAAGAGATCCCTGTCGTGTGCAAGTTCCTAGATGTGTTCCCAGAGGACTTGCTAGCATGGAGGTGGAGTTTGGTATAGAGTTAGCTCCAGGTATGATGCCGATATCAAAAGCTCTGTATCGTATGACTCTAGCTGAACTGAGAGAGTTGAAAGAACAGCTTCAGGAGCTGCTAGATAAAGGGTACATTCAACCGAGTGTTTCTCCTTGGGGAGCACTAGTTCTATTTGTGAAGAAGAAGGACGGGTCGATAAGGATGTGCATCGACTACAGAGAACATAACAAGGTAACGATAAAGAAAAAATAACCGTTACCTAGGATTGATGATCTGTTTGACTAGCTTTAGGGCACGCAAATTTTCTCTAAGATTGATCCATGGTCTAGGTATCATCAGCTGAAGGTGAAAACAGAGTATGACATCCTAGTGTATTCTAGGAGTGCTGCTGAACATGAAGTTCATTTGAGATTGGTACTGCAAATGCTTAGGGAGAAGAAGTTATTTGCTAAACTAAAGAAGTGCGAGTTCTAGCTGGAATAGTTGCATTTCTAGGGCATGTAGTGTCCAAATAAGGAGTATCAGTGGATCCGGATAAGATAGAGACAGTACTAGACTGGGCGAGATCGAAGAATGTTCAGGGGATCAAAAGCTTTCTGGGTCTTGCAGGTTACTACCGTCATTTTGTAGAAGGGTTCTTTAGTTTAGTAGGTCCATTGACAGGACTTACTAGGAAGAACATGAGGTATGATTGGACTAATGAGTGCGAGATGAGTTTCCAGGAGCTAAAATGGCGACTGGTTACTGCTATAGTTTTGACAATTCCATCTAGGGATGGTGGATTTGTTATCTACAGTGACGCCTTTAAGAAGGGTCTCGGCTATGTTCTAATGCAGCAAGGTAGGGTGGTTGCTTACGCTTCTCGTCAACTTATAAAGTACAAAAAGAATTACCCAACACATGATATAGAATTCGCAATTGTAGTGTTTGCATTGAAAATCTGGAGGCACTACCTATATAGTGAAAGGTGCCAGATTTTTACTAATTATAAAAGTCTTATACATTTTCACCCAGAAAGAGCTGAACATGAGACAATGTAGGTAGTTTGAGTTTATAAAAGACTATGAATGTATTATCAACTATTACCCAGGGAAGGCAAATGTGGTAGCTGATGCTCTGAGTCGAAAGTTAGTTGATGTGTCAGTCTCAGTAGTGGGAGTTCAGCATCAGATCTGTATGGACTTGGAAAGGTTGGGCTTGGAGGTAGTGGAAGGAAATCATCAAGTTGTTCTTGGTAGCTTAGTGGTACAACCGACCTTACAGGAGAGAGTTCAAGCAACGCAGAAGGAGGATCCAGAGCTGGTTGAGGTTATGGAAGGAGTTCAGAGTGGGTTAAAGCTGGATTTTAGTATCTCTAGTGATGGGATATTGAGATTTCACAGTAGAGTTTGTGTACCGAATGACGCGGCGATTGAACGAGTCATTATGGAGGAGGCACACCGTTCGCTCTACACCGTACATCTTGGCAGTACGAAGATGTATCGGAACCTGAGGGAATCTTTTCGGTGGTTAAACATGAAAACAGAGATCACTCGATTCGTAGAGTAGTGCCTGACGTATCAACAGGTCAAAGCAGAGCACTAGAGGCCGGTAGGACCAATTCAGCCACTTGACATCCCCAAATGGAAGTGGGAGCACATCTCGATGGATTTTATGACGGGGTTACTTGCTGCGGTGCATGGGCAGAATGTTATATGGGTTGTAGTTGATCGGCTGACGAAGACTGCACATTTCGTTCCAATCAAAGTCAATTATTCTCTAAATTGACTGGTTGAGTTGTATGTGCAGGGGATTGTATGACTCCATGGTGTCCCTATTTCTATTGTTTCATATCGATATCCACGTTTTACATCTCGTTTCTAGAAGATTCTACAGAAGGCTTTGGGATCGTAGCTCACATTCAGTAGATCATTCCACCCGCAGACGAATTGGAAGTCTGAGAGGACTATTCAGACGTTAGAGGATATGTTATGGGCTTGTGTACTAGACTTTGGTGATAGTTGGATACGATATCTACCGTTAGTTGAGTTCGCGTATAACAACAGTTACCAGGCCAGCATAAAGATGGCACCTAACAAAGCATTGTATAGTAATTGGAGTCGATCCCCGTTGCACTAAGATCAGTAGGTGAGTGGCAGATGCTAGGTCCGGAATTGATTCAACAGGCCTCTGCAAATGTTAAGTTGATCAGGGAGAGAATTAAGGTAGCTCAGAGTCAGCAAAAGAGTTATACTGATACTCGTCGACGAGAGCTGGAATTTGAGGCAGGAGATATGGTGTTTTTGAAGATCACTTCGATGAAAGGGGTGACGAGGTTTGGAAAGAAGGGGAAGCTAAGTCCTCGATATATCGGACATTTTGAGATCCTGGAAAGGATAGGTTCGGTTTCTTATCGAGTGGCCTTACCCCCAACACTATCCAGAGTTCATGACATGTTCCATATGTCAGTGTTAAGGAAGTACGTGTCAGATCCATCACACGTACTGAGTTATGAACCTCTAGAGATCAGTGATGCTTTATTATATGAGGAGGTACCAGTATAGATATTAGATCAGAAAGTTTAGCAGTTATGGACTAAAGGAATACCGCTAGTGAAGGTATTATGGCGTAACGATGCAGTGGAGGAAGTTTCATGGGGACTAGAGTCAGAGATACGCCAGAAGTACCCACTGTTATTTTCTGATGGTACGTAAGTATGTATAGTAGTACAGGTGGTCCAGATTAAATTATAGAGATCCGGATAATTTTCATAATTTAATAATAGGAGAAGGAGTGAAAAGGAATTTAAAAATTGGAAAATTAAACAGGCCCTCATTGACGAACACAGGGGTTTCGTTGACGAGCACGCATGAGGGGCTCGTCGATGGGGGTGTGTCTCGTCGATGAGAAAATACCGAAAGTATATATTTCAACTCTGAATTTTTTCAACAAGGATAAGCATTCGTCGACAAATATCCTTCTTGACCTCGTCAACAAAGTGATGCGGCTCGTCGACAAAGGCCAGTGTATAAATAGCTTAAACCTTATTTTTCAGCTGAAATTCACACACAAAATTCCCCTTCTCTCTCCTGTTTGTCTCTCCCACGTTCTCTATAAGTTTTTGGGCCGGATTCTTGCTAGTTCGACGATCCGAGACCACCACGACACTTCAAGGAAAGTTCTCTTCAAATCTGCTAAAGTGGATCGTTGATGGGGCTACCTTGGATTTCAACCCAAATTCAAGGTAAGACCTTTTATTCCATATTTGGCTTTACCATAGTTATAAGAAATGTAGAACACAGATAAATACTGAAGTTTGTTCCGGGGGATGTTGTTTTCAGGGTGTTTAATGGAGAACCCTGTGGGTGTAGGACCAGTCATATTAGGGGCTTTCCAGTTGTAAGGTAAGGGAAATATGCTATGCTAAGGATTTCAGAATGTATGTCAGAAGATTATGTTTATGTATATATATCAGCTTATTGATCAGTTTTCCATAATATTATTGTTATTAGAATTACAGTAGAATTACAGAAATTGAGCATGACATTTTGATTACTCGAATGAGTGGCATGAGTTTACTACAAACTAGTATGATGATTAAACAACTTTACAAATATCCAGTTATACAGATATTAGTAGAAAGTATGATTTATAGTAGTTTTCAGAATGATATGATTTCTAAAACCATAACACTCAGACAGATATTACAGATATTTCAGACAAATATTACAGATATTTTAGACAAACAATACAGATATTTCAGACAGATATTACAGATATTTCAGATAGATATTATTGATATTTCAGTCATATATTCCAGATATTTCAGTTCAGATTTATAGTTATTTTAAAATCATGTTAAAACAGCAAGATAATATATAAATATATATATATATATATATATATATATATATTAGTATTACACAGTATCAGATCCCTGAGGAAATTTTAGACAGCAGAGCATGGTACCGTTGCTAGTTCAGACAGAGTGCAAACACATAACTTAAATAGTATGTAGATTCCGTCTAACCACGCCAGGAGAGATTGCAGTCTCCCTAACATAGGTTGAGGTGGCCGGTTAGAGGAGATATATTTGAAGATTGCCTGGAGATACTGCAGTGGGCTAGATTATCGGTTGATAGAGTTATAGATTGACTTGCCTGGTAGGCCAACTAGAGTAAGTCCCGCCTACGGGCCGCACAACCCTATTATGATGGGTAAATTCTTGACATACAGATCCCAGGGTATTATCTCATAAGTTCCTATGTACAGATATATCACACAGCAGCAGTTATATTATAATATTAGAAGTATGTATGAATAGAAAACTCAGATACACAGTTGTACTTTAAATTATATTACGAGAGTTTTGTACAACATATCAGCATATTCATGTTACAGTATCAGTATTATATATGTACATTAAATGTGTAACTCAACCGCCACACACTAGTAATAACATATTTATTCTTATTGAGCATTGTCTCATCCCAGTGATTTACTATTTTTCATGAGATCCAGCTAGGCGAGTAGATCAGGCTCGCGGGTAGAGGA
This sequence comes from Malania oleifera, assembly GCF_029873635.1. NCBI lineage: Eukaryota > Viridiplantae > Streptophyta > Magnoliopsida > Santalales > Ximeniaceae > Malania > Malania oleifera. The sequence continues at coordinate 82,116,461 of NC_080424.1, forward strand.
CTGCTTACGCTACCCTTACTAGAAGGGTAGGTGTTATATGGTACCAGTAGATCGGGGTAGATCCCAGGTTTTTGATGATGTCACTGGGTATTTTTTGGTATACATGTATTTTGGGAATCATAGTTTTCTGGTATTGTATATGGATGTTTACAGTTTCTTGTATACCGCTGCTTAGGAAGGTATTGTGTACAAGGTTTTCCTCAATGCTCCATTGGGCCTAAGATGTTTTCAGTAGTATTACACACAGATTTGCCATATGTAAAAAAGAAATAATAAATAATGATATAAGCAGCAGGTCATTACATAAATAGTATCATCTTCGGGAGAGTTTAGTATGTGTATGTAATCTCCTGAAACATCATGTTGTAACCACGATATTCCTCTGCCAAATGTGAGGGTATGTAATAAACTTGGGCCAGAGCTGCTATGTGGGTGGCTGTTGACTCTTCTATAGGACTGATTCGTAAGTGTAGAATATGTGTAGTATCGATTATCAAATTTTGAGGACGAAATTTTTATAAGAGGGGAGATTGTAGAGACCCGAACCCATAAATAAGGAAAATAAATAAGAAAAGGGGTAAAAATGGAATAATAGCAAGGTTCGTCGATGAAGGCAATATGTTCGTCGACGAAGTCCCTTCAGCTCTTTCTAGTCGAAATTTAGAGCGTCGTCGATGAAGAAATACCGAACGAACCAAAGAAAATATCCGGATGGGGTTCATTGACAAAGGCGGCGCCTCGTCGATGAATTTGACTCGATCAAAGATTATAAATATCATTTTTGGTTGCTTAAGGGTTAAGAAAACCCAAAAGCTCTCTCTCTCTCTCTCTCTCTCTCTCTCTCTCTCTACGATTCTTCGTCATTCATCATCCGTTTCGACGATCGGAAGTTTCTGCGTAGATCAGAAGGAGAATCTCTTCAGTTTTAGCGGATCAAATCATCATTTAGAAGATTTTTGGGTTTTTCCCTAAAACTGAGGTAAGGATCTGAATTCATTTTCGATTTGGTAGATTTGTAGTAAATAGGATTATATTGAAGTATTGTTGTTCAATTTTAGGTTTTGAGGTTTCCGTGTTGTAGTTTTGGATCAATAAGCTCGTGTTTCAGTTTTTGAGATAAAGGTAAGGGGATTTTTTTACATCAGTATTTTTAGAAAAAGAAACCACAAGATATGTAGCTTATATTCATATGTACTTACTAACTGCTTATTTGCAAAGTTTTACTAGGTAAAAATGTCGATTCTTATGGTTTTTACGATTTTACAATTTTGGAAAAAATGGGGGTTTTGGCATATGATCTCCAAATTTCTTAAAATTACTTTATTTGCACTAAAACTAAAGTAGGAGATGCTTGAAACTCTTAATAGTAGCAGAAATGATATTTTACGAACCAGTTTGTATGAAATGTATAATTGACTAAATAAGTGTGACGTATGATATGAATTGAACCTATACTAATTTAAGATGTATGTATATGAACTATAGTGACTAAGGTTCCAAGTGATTATCAAAAAATGCAGAAAATAGGTGTCGGTTAGATACCGTGCCAAGTATGAGAAAAGGGTAAAACCGATAGGTTACGAGTCAGTTTTTACCATAGTATGAATGAAAGTATGCATGAATGAGATAATGAAAATACTGGAATTGCATAGGTTATTATGTTTTAATGTAAATAGTATATATGATATTGGGATAGCAACTTGTCTCAATAGTATATGAAGCCTTAAAAAGCTTATATTATGTACGCTCGATACGGTTGCAAAAATAGAGGTACAGTGCAACCACACGTAGTTATTGTTCAGTATGGGTACCTAGTAGTAGGCTTGGTAAGAAGGGCCACTAGTTAAAAGGGATCAGGGTGGTGATGGCCAAGTTTCACTGCAGTACGTTATGATGTCTGACGATGCCTGCACGTATAGGGCTCGATCAGTGTTTTCTTATCGCACAACCTTTTCCTTGGGGAGTTATTGACATAGTTATGATAGTTTCAAGTTGGACGGTGTTCTAAATATGTATATACATGATTTAAAAGCTTTACTGGGCAAAGTCACAAGTCTGAGTACCAGGCGAAGGGATTGTACAGTGTATGGGTCTATACCCTACCCTAACCTCGAGAACTCTCACTTGTAATGATGCTGGGTTTTATATTATCAGGGAGTTAGATATGTACTATATATATACATTACAATATTGATAATGTGCACATCTATATAATAGTTTTCAAATAAGAATATAGTTGTACAGTCACACATTGATGTAATATCTTTCTCCTTACTAAGAAATGTCTCACCCCAATCTTACAACCTTTGTTTTAGGATTTACAAAGAATCGGTCATAGTTTTCTAGAAAAACTTTGGAGCGTAGCGTCTGGTTAGCTGACATAAGTTTTGTAGGAGTTCTGGGTTGTTTAGCCAGGATGGGTTTCTTTTTGGGAATGTACTATAAATTATGTTTTACGTACTGATGAATGTATGTAAGGGACAGTTAGATACTCAGGTATGTCTAATAGAATCTATATTAATTTTTATGTTTTCCGCAATATATAAGAGTACATATCATTATGAAATACCTGTATGTCCCTGTTTAGGGCAGGTAGTTATGTATGTTATCAGGATTTGTATAGGTTATGTATGTATAGTAGCACTCTGGGTCCGTATAAGGGCCAGGGTGTTACAGATATACTAATAATTTGTAAACTGAATAATAATCTCGTAAAACATATAATTTTCTAATAACCATACTAAAATTCCTAGCATAACATATTTACCTTACCTATCTGACTGGGAGGCTCGCCTCCAACTCTACCCTTATGCCCTCGGCATACAAATCTCAAAATCTTGTAATAATAGATTTATACAAATTTCTCAGTGAATCACTAAATTTCCCTAGAAAGTTATCCACTCATATTTCCTGAACCTGACTATTCACAATTTCGTAAACTTAATATACCTGGGTTCCTGGAAAAATACCTGCTAGGGTCCTCAACCCATGCCTACAGGGTCTCAAAAGCACCCTAACCTTGAAAATATAACACCCTAATTTTACTCCATAAAACTCCAGTATATTATCATATATTACAAAATCTGGACTTAAATAAGCCTGCTAATACTAAAAATACCTAAATAATATACTTACCCTAATTTTGGGATGATTCCCAAACTTTCCAAATCGAATTTCTGCTCTGGCTATGTTGTAGAGAAACTCACCAGGATCACCGTGGTAGCTTTTGATCGTCAAACGGGGGAGAATTGGAGCCAAAAATATAAAGAGAAGGAGAGAGGAGCCGAGCTAGAGAGAGAAGGAAACAAGAAAAATTGAGTTTCTCCGCTAAAATGTCATTTTTGACTATTTATAGTCCTCTTGCCACGTGGCCTCATCGACGAGCCACGTCACCTCATCGACAAGACCAAGAAAGGAGTTCATTGATGAACACCTAACCCTCGTCAATGAGTTTTAGGCCCCGAAAAAATAGCCCCTTAAAAAACTCTCGTTGACAAGACACATGTCCACGTCAACGAGCCCAAGAAGACTGTTCGTTGACGAACGCAAAGTGTTTGTTGACGAGGCCCTATTGTGTCCCCTTTAAAATTTCCTTCTTTCTCTCATTTCTTTATTTTTTAATTCCCATAATTATCCGGGTTACTATAGAACCAGTCTAAGAAGGGTCGACTAGTTTTAGGCCCGGTTAAGGCCAAGCCAACATGTGGTGCCTATGGGGCACGCAAGTTAGCGCATGTTTTAGTGTGTGCATGGAATGTGTGAAAAATGTGTGTGCATGGAATGTGTGAAAAATGTGTGCATGGGTGTGTTGCATACATGCTTAGAATTTGGTACGTGTTTGGGTGTGTGGTTGTGTGTGCATGGGTGTGTGTATGTGTGCATGGGCATGAGTGGAGTTTTTTCCCGTTTTAACTTTTTTTAAAAAATATATATATTAAATAATACCTCATTCTGGGAAGTATTTCCCAGAATGACTCCGACGTAATCTCGCTACACCAAGTAGCGAGATTTGCCACGTGTCACTCAAAAAATTATTTTCCTAAAAAATTATTATTTAATATATATATTATTAAAAATGATAAATGTGAAAACACTCTAGGCCTCAATAGGAAACAAAAAATTATTTCGTCTCTAAAGCACTAGAAAAATCCAAAATAAAAAAGTTACAACTTATAGGCCTAGGCCTGCAAAACCTCCCCTCCAAGCCCCCATCCTTTCTTGCCACTCTTAGCTCTTGTCTTCTTTGTCAATTGTAGTGCATGTCTAATCAAAGCTGTGTAGGTACCACTCTTAGCTCTTGTATATAGCAAATAGCAGCAGCAGCCGAATCAGACACAGCCGCAACTCACATAGGTGTAGGTACCTACCAATAACATTCATTACAAAAATTCCACGTGTAAATCTCGCTACTTGTTTAAATCTTGCTACTTGGAGTAACGAGATTACATTATAATTATTTTTGGGAAATATTTTATAGAATGAGGTATTATTTAATATATTAAAAAAAAAAAGTTAAAATGGGAAAAAACCAGGCATGAGTGGGTGGTGTGTGTTTTTTAATTGTGTGGAATAGTGTGTGTGTAGATGGGTGTGTCTGTCTGTGTGCAGCGGGTTAGCGGTGTGTGTTTTATTGTGTGTAATAGTGTGTGTGTGTGTGTGCGTGTGTGCGTGTGTGTGTGCGTGTGTTAGTTAGTGGTGTGTTTAGGTAATTTTAAATTAGTGTACGTTAGTGGTGGTGTCTGGCTATGAGTGGTGCGTGAGTGGGTGGTGTGTGTTTTTTATTTGAGTGTAATAGTGTGTGTGTAGATGGGTGTGTCAGTGTCTGTGCAGGTGTGTGTTTTATTGTGTGCAATAGCGTGTGTGTAGGTGAGTGTGTCAGTGTGTATGCAGGTGAGTGTTAGTGGTGTGTGTAAATGAGTGTAAATTAGTGTGTGTTTTAGAAACATGAATATTTTTTATTTTATTTTATTTAAATCAATATTGCAGGCAACCAATGAATAAGAAAAATAAAAAATAAAATAAAGTAAAATAATAATAATAATAAAAATAAACCAAGATGTGTATGTGTGTGCTATGTGTGTAGGAGAGTGTCTTAGTGTGTGTAACAGTAGGTGTGAGCTTCTGGGTGTGTTTTAGTGTGTGTAAGTGTGTGTAACAGCAGGTGTGAGCTTCTGGGTGTGTTTTAGTGTGTGAAGGACAACAATGGAGATCCTATGGCATAGGAGAGGATCGGCGTAAAAGATTAGTGCCAGCAGGAGCACACAGATTAGCAGTGGATTGTGAAGCTGAAGAGCAGGGAAGGAGGCCATGTGAAATGACAGGGATTCGAGGAAGAAAGGGAGTGACAGAGATGTCGTCAACATAGATGACGACCATGAAGGACGGGGACGGAAACGACGATAATGGAGATTGTCAACGACGGGGACGGAGGGTCGTCATGAACTCTGTGCGGTTCAGTTCAACCTTCGTGAAAGAGCACGTGGGGACCAAGGAGGCTGGGGATGAGTGTGGTCATGGTTGAAGGAGGGTCTGGAGCTGTGAAACGCTATGGAGGTGTGTTAGTGTAATTAGCTTTAACCCAAAGGAGCTGGTGACTCAGCTGCCAGCTCAGCTCGGCCCAAGGGGGGCTCGTCCCTCTCATACCTCTTCTCTGAACTCATCAGTATAAAACCCATACAGAAACCCAAAAGCATGACCATGGTAGGCATTGAATTAAAACTAGAAACAGCCATTTAGAGAGAGAGATATACTGACAGCGATGGGCAAGAACAGTGGCCGACCAGAATCGGTTTGCAGAAAACTATGGGGTGGCCGGAGATGAAGGTCGGAACAGAGGAGTCCGCCATGGGTGTAGGTGTGCTACGGTGGCGAGGGAGACTTGCAGGGGGTCGGTAATATGCCTGAATTGCAGAGGTGATGTCGGTGTTGTAGAGATAGTGTCGTGCTAGTGCTCACTGTCGCGAGGTGGTGTGGTGCTCGGCGGCGCTAGTGGTTGATGGCAAGCGGCGAGGGAGACGTGCAGCTTGCTGCTTCGTCCGGAGCTGCTGCAATGGTGGCTGGCGAACGGAGGTAGGGAATGGTGGCAGAAATAGAGCAGGTCGGGGAATGGAGGAGGGAGGTCAGTAAGATCAGAGGTTTGAAGGTGGAGGTTGGCAGAGCAACCGACAAGGTATGGTGGTGCTGGCCTGTGTCGATGACGGTGAGGTGTGATGGGGAAAAACAAAGTAGGCCAATTTCGGTTTGATCGGTGGTCAAAAATGGTGAAGAACAGAGGGGGCCGAGAGCAGATAGAGATGATGGCAGAATGAAAAAATGGAGAATGGAGAATGGGTGAGTGCTGTCAGCAGAGTCCTGTGCGGGTTGGTTTTTGAAGAGAGAAAAAACGGGAGTAGCGGTGAGGGGGAACCAGCGAGAGAGAGATGAGAGATGAGGGAAGAGAGATTGCATGAAGGTGATGAGTGAACAGTGCCCCTTATAGGGGTTGGGTGGTGCGATTTGGCGCGAAAATGCCCCCTAAAAAGCAGGAAATCCCAACAGAAAATATTCCCTCCCCCTGCTGCACGTGGTTCCATTAGGAGAGAATTATCTTTCCCACTGCGCACATGCCTTTCCTTTTAATTTTTGTTTTTGGACTCCTTACATATTTGTTGGCCAATTTTGTCTTTCCAAAATAAAAGTTCCGGGTTTTAAAATTAAAACTTGATCCCAACAATTAAGAGGACCGGAAACGACCGAGTAAAATACTCGATTTTAAAATCAAAAGACCTAGTTTAAAAATAAAAGACTCAATTAAAAAATTTAAAAATCAAATTTAAAATTTAAAAATTCTATTCCAAAAATTTGAAAGACTCGGTTTAAAAATTCAAAGACTCAAAATAGAATTGAATGACTCAATCTAAATTTAAAAGACTCAACTCGAAAATTTCAAGATTCAATTTAAGATTAAAAGCACCTTAATTAAAAACTCAATTTCCAAATTAAAAGACTCGATTTAAGAACTAAAATGACTCTATTTTAAAAATATGCTGAACTCATTTTTGAAAAATACCGGGACTCAAATAGGGTCTTCCAATTTCTGAGATTCGAAATCGACTTTTATTACACCAGGTCTCCTCAGGGTAGCCTAATTAAAATTGGGGTATCGACAGTAGTAACCCAGAAAAAAAAAAATTATTATTATTATTAATCAATTAATTAATTAAATATTATTAAATTGAATTGATTAAATTAAGTTATATGATGATTATATATATATATATATATATATATATATATATATAAAAGTTAATCTAAAGCTTCTGGAAGAAGCTATCTTGAATATCAAATTGAATTTGGAATTCAGACAGGACCTGTGCCTCTCTTCAGTCTCTCTCTCTCTCTCTCTCTCTCTCTCTCTCTCTCTCTCTCTCTCTCTCTCTCTCTACGCCTCTCTCTCTCCTCTACCCTCCCTCTCTCTCTCTCTCTCTTCGATTTTCTCAACCAAACGTGCGTTAATCAAAGAACAAAAAATACCCTTGAGTTCCATTCTTTATCACCTACATTTTAACCGGAATGGATTTATCATAGAAGCGGCGTAGGCACCACTTCTAGGATAAGGCAAACTTATTCTCTCTCCTCAATTTCTCCCTAATCTTTAGCCAAACTGACGATCAGAAACCACCTTGATGATTTAGGAGCATTTCTCTACAAGTCTAGTAAAGTAGATTTTTGAACAAGGCTTTCCAGATACCACTCCAAGGCTAGAGTAAGATTTATGGAATTAAGTAAATTTGATGTTATTGGGAGTTTAATAATTTATTTGGAATTTTTGGGCCTGGGGAATTTAAAATAGTATTTTACCTTGGGTTGAGTTGATTAAATTAGGATTTATGAATTTAAGATTCGTGTGAGCGCAAGCACAGTTTTGGGATCCCTACAGGCGTAGTTTTAAGAAAATAGGTAAGGGGATTAAGTTAAGTCATGTTTTTTTTAAAATTGAACCGATTAAACTGCTACATATATATATATATATATGTATATATATATATATATATATATATATATATATATATATATATATATATATATATACACATGATTTCAAAGGTTATTTCAAAAACCTACCATTCAAAATGGATTTTATAAACATAGGATATATGATACGATATTTTGAATAAATGAACAGTGAAAAGCTTGCTTATAAACTAAATATATTATGATGTACTGGTTGGGTATTTAGGGATTATGTTTAAATACTGAAATCGTGTGGCAGGTGAATAATCAGTATGCGTTATGACATAACTGAATTTGGGTATGGTTGTGAAAAATATTGAATTGTTTGTGAAATATGTTGGAATCGTCTTTGCAAAATATTGGGTTTTATTTGACGGCTGCAGGTCGGGTTTTACTTGACAGCCAAGGGTCAGGTTATATTTAACGGCCGAGAGTCGTGTTTCATTTTAACGGCTGTGAGTTGGGTTATATTTAACGGTCGGGGGCTGGGTTTTATTTAATGGCCAGGGGTCAGTTTTTATGAAATGGCAAGTGTTATATGAAATGGATTTATACAACAAGTTTTATTACTTAAATTGCATGATATGGTTTGAGAACCCTGAGGACCAGTTGTATTGGAGCACGGTACCTTTGTTAGGAATTTATATTAGGACCGGTGCGCCCATAATGTACTGAGAAGTGTAGGGTGGTCTCTGCCGTTTAGCCTATATAGGATGAAGTACCTTCCCTAGAGTCTGGACCAGGAAGTGGTATGGCTAGCGGACTTGCAACTTAGTTGTGGATGCTTGCAAACATACTTGCAGATGGTTACTTTGATTGTGTCTGGGTTGATCCCCCAAGGCATAAGTCCAGCCTTCGAGCCACACAACTAGTACCATTGGGGAAGTAAATGGTGTTTAGCCCCAATGAGTGTCTTTTATGCATATCTATTAATTTATGTAAATAGTGTTATTATTTATTGAATTGGTTTATACTAAGGAATAAAATGCATACTTTTCAACTAAAAAGGTGTGAGTATTTGTATATGAACTAAAATGCATGAATGTTTATAATGAAGTAAACTCTCCACCTGAGGGCTTTGCTAGGAAAGGAGAGTACTTTGATAAATATCAATTGTAGGGGAACTATATGTATGGGCATGTAATCTCTCCTATTCTCGGGAACTTTCTCTTATAAATAATTGTGTGCGTGTGTGAGTATGGTTTGAGAATGATTTTAGAATTGTGGTTATTTAACAACTGATGATATTTTGTATACATTAAAACTCATGTTGGCCACACACTGATATTAACTTAATCTGCCTTACTGAGAAGTGTCTCACCCCAATATACAAATCATCTTTCCAGGACCATCTCGAGATCGTGCTCAGTGAACTCTAGGGTGGGGTGATAGCCAGTTTAGTTTTGTGAGTGTCTGTAAGAACTCTAATGTATTTGAGTTATGTTTAAGGTCCCTAGATATGTAATATGGTCGTATGGACTAAGTTGAGTTTTGTATTGTAATATGGTCTGTAATACGGATATTTAGAGACATTTGTTTATAAAGGCAGTTTAGAAATCTAGTAATGTACTTTGGGAGAATGTATCATTTATTTCCGTTGCTATTATATGATAAATATGGTATCAGGTACACAAACATCACTAAAGTAGCACCCCGGGTCCCACGTGGCAGGTCGAGGCTTTACTGGTGGTATTAGAGCCTATGTTTGCTAGGTTCTGTAGACTTTGATAGTTAATAATTACTAGAGTATAGGTTGAGATAAGCTAAAGATATGAATGGGTAGATTAGGCGAGTCTTGGTTTGGAAGCTTAAAAGCGTAGATTTATTGACGGTCTTTTGTGTTTTTCCTAGAATGACGATTTCAGAAAAAACCATGGTAAATCTATCAATGGTTTAGTTTTTGGGTAGAGAGACTGGAACTTGGGAATTTAAGTGAGAACGTTAGGTTGGTTGAGTATGTGCATAGTGTTGGTGTTATGGTTAGAGGCAGATACCTTGGTGGTTTTGTGGCAGAATTGTGTAAACGATTCTTTTAACTACAAACTCATATGTTGTATTATTTTTTCATTCCATACATGCATCAACCATGATAAATGCGGGATTTTTAAGTTGGTTTCTATCCTATCTTCAGGATGGATTCCAAGGGAAAGGACATCGTATCCAGATAGGATAATCACGAGGATACTTCCGGTGAGGATGATGTCGATGCCTCAGCAGTGCTGTGAAGTATAGTACAGCAGGTTAGGAAGGAAACATGGAGAGAGTCTAGAGAGCAGGTTTAGCCACTGGTCAGTCGAGGCTACACTTTTCAGCTGTTTACCTGGACGAATTCGCCGATTTTTGCAGGAGGAGCAAACTCGGTCGTTGCTGAAGAATGGGTTCAAGAGATTGAGGAACTGCTAAGTGTGCTGGAGTGCACGGAGGAGCAAAAGGTGTGGTATGCCACTTTTGAATTAGTCGGGAAAGCAAAGAGGTGGTGGAGATCGGCAAAGCCGGTGGAGGACCAACGACTAGGACCTATGGCTATAACCTAAAACCGTTTCAGGGAGGTTTTCTTCGGCAGGTACTTCCTTATTGCTACCAAAGAGGCTAAGGCAGAGGAGTTCCTAAATCTAACTCAAGGACACTTGACTGTATAGCAGCATGCAGCCAAGTTTATGGAGCTATCCCACTTCACTCCATAAATGATCTCGGATGAGCCGAAGAAGGCCCAGAAGTTTGAGAAGAGGCAGGAAGTACGCGCACATGTGGTGGCATTGTTGACTCAGAATTTTTTTGAGTTAGTAGACAAGGACATGGTAGTTGAGAGGCCAGTATCCAAGAGGGTGAGAGAGTAGTGAACCAGAAGAAGAGGCCATTACCTAAGGGATTTCAGACTAGTACTAGCCAGGGTATATGGAGGTGGTCTGGTAATTTCATGGGCCAGTGGCAGGATATGGGATATCGAGCCAATCAGGGGACTCCATTGCTTTCTACCTATCCTAGATGCCATCAGAGGCATTGGGGCGAGTGCAGGGATGGACCTGCTAGCTACTACTGGTGTGGCAGGGCTAGGCATATAGCATGGGACTACAGCGCAACGTTGACTCACTCTCCTCCACAACATCGGTATCGGGAAGGTAATCAGGCATCCCAAGGTGGTCACCAGAGAGGCACGCCCAGGCGTGAGTATACTCGCCTACACCGGGAGATGCAGAGAACGCTGGCGACGTGGTGACAGGTATTATTTTCATTCGGTCGAATAGTGTTGTTATGTTATTTGATTCAGGTGCGACACACTCTTTCATATCTCGAGGATCGGTTAAATTGTGCTGGGTAGAGACTCAATTGTTAGATGCCGAGTTAGGTGTGGTTATGCCAATAGGGTCGGTTGTTGTGTGTAGTAAGGTGATCAGAGATTACCTAGTGGAGATTCAGGGGAAAATGCTGCCTGCTAACTTCATTGTTTTTTACATGCATGGGTTCGACGTCATTTTGGAGATGGATTGACTAGCATCCAACTATGCGAGCATCGACTACCACAAGAAGGAGGTAGTGTTCAGACCTCTTGGGGAGCAGGAGTTTAAATTCATCAGGTTGTGTGTGCGCTCTGCACCACAGATCATTTCAGCAATTTAGGCAAAGAGGTTACTTTTGGAGGGTAACCAGGGGTACCTTGCATTTGTAAAAGAAGCACCGAAGAAGGGACTTAAACTAGAAAATATCCCCGTGATAAGAGAGTTTTAGGATGTTTTTCCTGAATACTTACTTGGATTGCCTTTTGATCAAGAAGTGGAGTTTTCCATTAAGTGAAATCCAGGGACAGCCCCAATTTCTAAGGCTCCATACAGAATGACTCCGATGGAATTAAAGGAGCAGTTGCAGGAACTACTTGACAAGGGGTTCATCAGACCGAGCATATCACTCTGGGGAGCACCGGTGTTGTTTGTAAAGAAGAAAGATGGGTTGATAAAGATGTGCATCAACTACCAAAAAATTAATAAGATGACAGTGAAGAAAAAGTACCTGTTACCCCGTATTGACGATCTGTTCCAGCTAAAGGGCACACAGGTTTTCTCTAAGATCGATCTACAATCAGGGTATTAGGGCAGAAGATATTTTGAAGACAACATTTAGGACTCGATATGGCCATTATGAATTCCTGATTATGCCATTTGGATTGACAAAGGCTCCTATAATGTTCATGAATCTGATGAATAGGGTTGTCCACCAGTATTTGGACTAGTTCGTGGTAGTGTTCATTGACAATATACCGGTGTATTCAAAGAGCCCAGAGGAACACGAGGAACATCTGAAGATAGTGCTTCAGGTGTTGAGTAAAAGAAAGTTGTATGCTAAATTTAAGAAATGAGAGTTTTGGCTGGAACAAATTGCATTTCTAGGACATGTAGTGTTCAGGGAGGGAATTTCAGTGGACCCGAGCAAAGTAGAGGCGCGAATTGATTGGGCGAGAGTGAAGAACGTGCGTGAGGTTAGAAGTTTCTTAGGTCTAGCAGGGTACTATCGCCGGTTCATTAAAGGGTTTTTGAGGCTATCATGTCCTCTGACGCAGCTTACGAGAAAGAATAAGAAGTTTGAGTGGACTACTGAGTGCGAGCGGAGTTTCTAGGAGTTGAAGCAACGACTAGTCACTGCCTCAGTGTTGACCATTCTGTCAGGAGAGGGTGGATTTGTGATCTACAGTGATACATCCCAAAAAGGACTCGGGTGTCTCTTGATGCAGCAAGGAAAGATTATTGCACATGCTTCTTGTCAATTCAAGGAGTACAAGAAGAATTATCCAACGCACGACTTGGAGTTGGCAGCTGTAGTTTTGCATTAAAGATCTAGAGGCACTATCTATATGGTGAAAAGTGTGAGATCTTTACTGATCATAAGAGCTTTAAATACTTTTTCACTTAGAAAGAATTGAACATAAGGCAAAGAATATGGCTTGAGTTGATTAATGATTACGACTGTACCATCGGTTACTACCCAAGAAAGGCTAATGTGGTAGTTGATGGTTTGAGTCAGAAGTTGGTGGGTGCGTCAGTTTCAGCTGTTGTTGTACAACATCAAATCAGGAAGTACCTAGAGAGGTTGGGTGTAAATTTAGTAAAAGGGAATTCACAGGTGTTCATTGCCAGTTTGATTATTTAGCGAACCTTGCAAGAGAAGATTAAGCCGCTCAGACGAAAGACGCAGAGTTAATGGAAATTGTGGAGAAAGAACGAAGCGAGCATCAACCAAACTTCAATGTTTCTGAGGATGGAGTTTTCATATTTCACACTAGGTTGTGTGTACCTGATGACGCAGAGATTAAAAAGACGATTCTGGAGGAGGCTCATCGCTTTCTTTATACTGTTCAACTTGGAAGCACGAAAATGTATAGAGATTTGCGAGAATTATTCTGGTGGAGTAACATGAAGAGGGAGATTGCTATATTTATAGAACAGTGCCTAACATGTCAGCAGGTAAAAGCAGAGCACTAGAAGCCAGCGGGACCACTTCAGCCACTTGATATCCCTAAGTGGAAGTGGGAGCATATCTCGATGGACTTCGTATCGGGGTTGCTTTCACCGGTGCATGGACAAAATGACATCTGGGTAATAGTGGATCGACTAACGAAAACTGTGCACTTCATTCCAATCAGAATTAGTTATTCTATGAATAGGTTGGCAGAGCTTTATGTGTAGGAGATTGTATAACTTCATGGCATTCCGGTTTCCATGGTTTCAAATCAAGATCCACGGTTCACCTCTCGGTTTTGGAAGAGTTTGTAGGATGTCTTGGGATCTCAACTCACTTTTAGTACCGCGTTTCACCCGCAGACGGATGGGAAGTTCGAGAGGACCATTTAGATTCTAGAAGATATGTTGTGGGCATGTGTACTAGATTTTGAGGATGGTTAGGTAAAAGGATTGATGAGTGAATTTCGAGGATGAATTTTTTTTAAGGAGGGAAGAATGTAGTAACCCGGAAAAAAATTATTATTATTAATCAATTAATTAATTAAACATTATTAAATTAAATTAAGTAATATGATGGTTATATATATGCATAAATATATATAAGGATAAGTGATATATATATATATATATATATATATATATATATATATATAAGTTAATCTAAAGCTTCTCAAAGAAGCTATCTTGAATTCCAAATTGAATTTGGAATCAAGAGAGGACCTGCGCCACTCTTTAGTCTCTCTCTACGCCTCTCTATCTCTCTTTCGCCTTCCCTCTCTCTCCCCTTGATTTTCTCCATCAAATGTGTGCTGATTGAAGGACGGAAAATACCCCTAAGTTCCATTTTTCGCCACCAACATTTTAACTGGAGTGAATTTGTCATAGGCACCACTCTTGGGATAAGGTAAACCCACTCTCTCTCTCTCTCTCTCTCTCTCTCTCTCTCTCTCTTCAATTTCTCCTCAATCTTTAGTCAAACTGACGATCAGAAACCAGCACGATGATATAGGTGCATTTCTCTACAAGTCTAGCGGAGAAGACTTTTGAACTAAGCTTTCTAGGTACCACTCTAAGGTTAGGGTAAGATTTAAGGAATTAAGTAAATTTGATGTTTTTGGGAGTTAAATCATTTATTTGGAATTTGTGGGTCTGGGGAATGTTAAAATATTATTTTACTTAGGGTTGAGTTGATTAAATTAGAATTTATGAATTCGGGATTCATATGAGTGCCGCAAGCGCAGTTTTGGGATCCCTGCAAGCATAGCTTCAGGAAAACAAGTAAATGGATTAAGTTAAGTCAAGTTTTTATTAAAGTTGAACCGATTAAACTGCTACATATATATATATATATATATGTATGTATGTATGTATGTATGTATATGTATATATATATATATACATGTATGTATGTATGTATGTATGTATACTTATGATTTCAAGGGTTATTTCGAAAACCAACCGTTCAAAATGGATTTTACAAATATAAGATATATAATACAGTATTTTGAATAAAATGAATGGTGAAAAACTTTCTTATAAATTAAATATATTATGAGGTACTAGTTGGTTATAATTTTTTGTTGATATCAATAATGGGTACTGATTGTATAATAAATTGATTTGTCTTATGATTGAATCAGAAATATTTGGCCTAAGTAGTTCTCATCTTTAACCAAATGATGATGTTGCATGCGCTAAAGGTGTTTATTAAAATGTTTGACTCAGTTTGTATTTGCTTGGAGTAGTGTATTGCCACAACTAGTTATGCATAGTAATCTTCCTTCTCTTCTGTTGTGTGAATAACTTGATTGCTTATTCTAATTTACAAATTTTAATCAATTATAAAGTGTTCATGAGCCACAATACAAATATGATTTTATTTCTGCAACGATCACAACCACACATAAAATGAAACCTGTTTATTTCAACGTGTGTGTGTGTGTGTGCTAAGCTTGATCAAGAAAAACATTTATTCACCAAACAATATTCAGCAAAGCCACAATAATTTCAACAAAATATAAACATGCACAATCACAAAATCACAAGAATGCATTTACGTGGTTCGACCCAAAAATTGGCCTACATCCACGGCAGGAACTCACCTTCAGAGACGCTTTATTAAAGATGGTGGAAACAAATATATGTACATAGATTTACCTTTATCGCTTACCGATCTCCTCTGAAAATCAGCTTAAGAATGACCCAAGAAAACCCATCTTTGCACCTGCGAAGAACCTTTGGTTTCTTCCTATCTTCCTCCCTGATTTCCCTAAAAGAAACCCTCCCAAGACCTAGATCTGTGTTTACCTTCCCCTTACCCGTGCGTGAACCTTCGCTGGTAGCTAGAGACCTCCAACTCCAAACCCTCCTCCTGTCATATCCCTCTCTCTCGCGCTACAACTGAAAGCTATCTCTCAACCAGTGAAGGCTCTCTCGGGTTGTAGGTCTCTCTCACAAGTGAAGGCTCTCCTCTCGGTTATGAAATGGAAGGGAAGTCTCGGCTGCCACTGAAATCTGTTCTGAAGCATCAAAGAAAACACATGGCCCTACTATTTTTATTTTACAAGGGAAAAAATGAGTAAATTTCATCAATGCCCCCTGAAACTAAAAAATGTAAAGCAGCCACTGGATCTCCAATCAAATGGACGGCCCGGATTCTTTCCTTCTTCAAGTTTGACACTCCAATAATTCTCCACCTTGGCAAGCTTGTGACCCTTGCACCTCCTTAGCATCTCCTACGATGGTTCCTGCAAAACAAACACTAGCAACTTCCAAGGTTAACCAAGTTTGAACAATGTTCAAACTTGGATTTAGGTACTACTTTAGTCATCATAATTGAAGGATTATCCTCCGTTGGAATTTTCCTTACCTCTATTTCACTACTAGAAATAATATCCCTCACAAAATGGAGCCTAACATCTATATGTTTGGACCTATTAGGATAAACATGATTCCTAGCCAAATGAATAGTGCTTTGATTGTCACAATAAATTATAATAGTTCCACTATACATTCCTAACTCTAGACACAATCCTTTTATCCATATAGCCTTCTTAAAGGCTTCAGTCATGGCAATATATTTAACCTCTATGGTAGACAAGGCTACCACCAACTGCATGTGTGATTTCCAACTAATAGAACTACCTAAAAAAGAAAATACCATACGAGACAAAGACTTCCTGGTATCTAGATTTCCAGCATAGTCAGAATCTACATATCTTTTTAACCTTATTTCACAATGCATATCCCTTTTTTCCAAATATTAATCCTTGTTGTTTTTTTTTTCAGACAAGTATTGAAAATTTTGTTTCAAAGCATGCCAATGTGGTTTTCCAGGTTTGCTTATAAATCTACTCACTTGACTTACATCATAAGATAGATCAGGTCTAAAACATACCATAACATACATTACACTATCAACCATACTAGCATAAGGTATTCTATTCATAAACAGTGACTCATTTTCAGTTTCAGGACACTGTTTTCTAGACTATTTAACATGTTGTGCAACAGGAGCAGAAGTAGATTTAACATGACTCATTCCAAATCTTTTTAACACCTTTGAAATATAAGACTTTTAACACAAGTAGAGAAGCTTTTTATTCCTTTCTCTAGTTATTTTCATACCAAGTATTCTTTTAACAAGTCCTAAGTCTTTTATTTCAAATTCAGATTTAAGCGTGCACTTAACTTGATTTAACATATCCAAGTCTCCACAAGCAACAAACATGTCATCAACATATAATAACAAATATATATGACATTTATCATATGATTTATAATAAACACAACCATCATAATTGCTTCTACAGAAATCATTTTGAATCATGTAAGAATCAAATCTTTTATACCATTGT
The DNA here is from genome assembly GCF_029873635.1 of Malania oleifera. NCBI lineage: Eukaryota > Viridiplantae > Streptophyta > Magnoliopsida > Santalales > Ximeniaceae > Malania > Malania oleifera. Next base: position 82,133,760 of record NC_080424.1, read on the forward strand.
CTAGGTGGATTGTTTTAGCTCATATAAATATTTCTTTAATAAACATACATGATTTTTATTTATTTCTGTATCAAAGCTCTCAGGAGGTTGTGTATAAACTGTTTCTTTTAACGTTCACGCAAGAAAGCAGTTTTAACATCAAGTTGTTCCAAATGCATCATGTATAGCAACAAAAGATAATAGAATTCTAATTGAACTATGCCTCACAATAGGGGAAAATATTTCATTATAATCTATCCATTCCCTTTGTGTAAATCCCTTAGCCACTAACCTAGCTTTATACCTAGGTGGTTCAACTCCAGGGATTCCCTCTTTCCTCTTAAAGATCCACTTGGATCCTATGAGTTTCTATTTTTCTGGCCTAGGTACCATCACCCATGTCTTATTCTTGTTTTGAGACTCTATTTTTTCTTGCATTGCAAGAATCCATTTGTCAGCCTCTTTACTATCCATGGCCTCTCTAAAAGTCCTAGGCTCCACCTCAATTTCTATTTCAGCAATAGAAAGAGCAAAAGTTGTCATATCAGCTTCCCTATACCTTTAAGGAGGTCTTATGACCCTCCTCTCCCTATTTAGTGCCAGAAGGCAGGTTTTACTTAATTCAGAGGTTTCTGTTTCTGAGTTTTGCTCCTTAAAATCTGCAGCATTTGTTTCTAAATGGCTATGAGAAGTGGAGGGTTGCTCCACCTCAAGCTGCAGGTCACTAGTATCAGAGTACCTAACAATTTCATCTGAATTTTCTGGTTTTCCCCCCATTTTAGTTTCATTAAAAACTAAATTCCTGCTAATAATACATTTTTATTTTTCAGGTTCTATAACCCAGAGCTTATAGCCTTTAACCCCTCTAGGTATCCCACAAAAATGCATTTAATAGCCCTAGGCTTTAATTTATCAGTTCTAATGTGGGCATAGGCTACGCACCCAAAAACTTTTAAACCTTGATAATTAGTAGGCTTACCCAACCAGATTTTTTGAAGGGTTTTAAAGTTTAGAGTTGAGGAAGTACACCTATTAATAAGGTACACAGTAGTGGTCACAGTCTCTACCCAAAAGGTCTTAGGCAGACCTGAAGGAGCCAACATGCATCTTACCCTTTCCAAAATAGTCATATTCATCCTTTCAACTAATCCATTCTGTTGGGGAGTATCCCTAATAGTCCTATGTCTAGCAATGCCCTCAACTTCACAAAATTCAAAAAATTCATTTGACAAGTATTCTAATTCATTATCTGTTCTCAGTGTCTTAACTTTTCCAACTTGAGTTTCAACTAAGGCTTTCCATTCTTTAAACTTTTCAAAAGTATCACTTTTATGTTTTAGAATATAAACTCATACTTTCCTAGAAAATTCATCTATAATTGACAGAAAATACCTAGAACCACCATAAGAACTAACCGTAGTAGGCCTCCACAAGTATGAATGTATGTAATCAAGAGTTTATTTTGTAATGTGAGTGGACTTCTTAAAGCTAACCCTAGTAAACTTACCCAAGACACACTCCTCACAGAATGACAATTCCTTAAGTTTTCTATCCCCAAGCAGCCCCTGTTTCTCTAGCTCCTTTAGGCCCTATTGGCTAACATGTCCTAACCTCTTATGCCACAAGGAAACCTAATTTTCTACCCTGTGATTGATAGGTGAAGCCTCACCAATCATTGTCTTTCCTTCAAAGGTGTACAACCCATTCTTTAGCACTCCTTTCATCACTACCACTAAACCTCTACATACTCTAAGGCTACCTCCTTCAAACTTAAATGTGTACCCTGTCTTATCTAAGCTACCAAGAGAAATCAAGTTTCTCTTCAACTCAGGTATGTACCTCACATCTCTTAGCACTCTTTAAATCCCATCATGCATTAGAAGCCTCACTGTCCCAATACCCTATATTTTACATGACTTATTGTTTCCTAGGATAACATGACCTCCGTCTAAGCATGTAAAGGACTCAAACCAGTTTTTCAATGGACACATATGGAAGGAACATCCTGAATCTAATATCCATTCTTTTCCCGAATCTTTCTCAGAGACGTTCAACACTTCTGCACTATCATACCCATCTAAAACTATGGCTGCTTTACCCTTTGATTCAGAGGTGGTGGCATTGACAACCTTTTTCCTTTTAGGGCAGTCCCTCTTAAAATGCCCTTCCTTGTAACAGGAAAAACATTTTAATGCTTTGCTTTTAGACTTTGATCTAGACCTCTTGCCTTTTCCTTTCTTGTCCCTCTTTTCAAACCTACCTCTCACATTTAACCCTTCCCCTGACCCTGATTTAGACTCAAACTTAGTATGCAATTCCCTAAACGACAAAACTGCTTGCACATCTTCTAAAGTTAGCCTCTCTCTCCCATACATCACAGTTTCTTTAAGATTTTCATATGTGGAATCAAGAGAACTCAATAAAAGAATTGTCTGGTCTTCTTCATTTATACTAATATCAATATTAGCAAGATTCAAAAGAATTTTATTATATTCATCTAAATGTTCATCAATAGATATTCCAGGGGTCATTCTAAAGGTATAGAGTCTAGTCTTCTTATGGATTCTATTTGTTAGGGATTTTGTTATGTACAAACTTTCTAGTTTTGACCAAACTCCAGCTGTCGTATTCTCATTGACAACTTCTCTAAGAACTTTGTCTCCTAGGGACAAAATAATGGAACTATATGCCTTTTGGAGGATTCACTTTGTCGGTGGAGGGTAAACTTGATTTCCCCTCTTGTGAAGTGGAAGCCCTCTTCTTTTCTCCAAGAAGAGCCTCCTCAAGCTTCTGTTGTACCAAGATGACATGCATCTTAATCCTCCATAAAACAAAGTCATTTTTTCCAGTGAATTTTTCTATCTCAAACTTAGCAATCCCAATCACATAGCCAATCTCTGATACCACTTGTTATGTGAATAACCTGATTGCTTATTCTAATTTACAAATTTTAATCAGTTATAAAGTGTTCATGAACCACAATACAAATATGATTTTATTTCTACAACAATCACAACCACACATAAACTGAAACCTATTTATTTCAACGTGTGCATGTGTGCCAAGTTTGATCAAGAAAAATATTTATTCACCAAACAATATTCAGCAAAGCCACAATAATTTTAGCAACATATAAACATGCACAACCACAAAATCACAAGAACACATTTACGTGGTTCGGCCCAAAAATTGGCCTACATCCACGGCAGAAACTCACCTTCGGAGATGCTTTATTAAAGATGGAGGAAATAAATATATGTACACAGATTCACCTCTATAGCTTACCAATTTCCTCTGAAAATCAACTCAAGAATGACCAAAGAAAACCCATCTTCACACTTGCGAAGAACCCTAGGCTTCTTCATATCCTCCTTCCTGATTTCCCTGAAAGAAACCCTCCTAAGACCTAGATCTGTGTTTACCTTCCCTTTACCCGTGCGTGAACCTCCGTTGGTAGCTAGAGAACTCCAACGCCGAACCCTCCTCCTGTCATATCCCTCTCTCTCGTGCTGCAGCTGAAAGCTATCTCTCGGCCGGTGAAGGCTCTCTTGGGTTGCAGGTCTCTCTCGTAGGTCAAGGCTCTCCTCTCGGTTCTGAAATGGAAGGGAAGTCTCGGCTGCCGCTGAAATCTGTTCTGAAGCATCAAAGAAAACCCACGGCCCTGCTGTTTTTATTTTACAAGGGAAAAAAACAAGTAAATTACATTAATGCTTCCTGAAACTGAAAAATGTAAAGCAGCCACTGGATCTCCAATCAAATGGATGCCCGGATTCTTTCCTTTTTCAAGCTTGACATTCCAACATCTTCTTTGCAGTCTAATCATGAAAGATAATGAATTATTTGTAATCTATTTTATTGTTCAATATTATAGTTCCTGTCGTTTGTCCAATGTTTAAGATAATCTTCGACTACTAAATCAACTGTTTTTTTTTAAGCATTATTTTTGGTGATTCTTTAAATTGTGCTTTAGTTTAGAAGCAAATTTTACCATCATCGATTTCTGTTTTCCACTCTTTCTTCTTTTCTGTGTGTGTTTTTTTTACCAATTTGGGTTTTGGTTTTGTCTTAGTCATAATGATGTAACTTTAATTTTGTCAACTGTATCTATTCTGTTTGCTGCAAGTAAACTCTTTGTTAGATTGGTGAAAGCATTCCAGTCTTTCAACTTCTTTTACCAAGTTCTCATTCCCTTCCACAAGCTTTTCTTCTCAGTATAATTTTTTAAAAGCTTTCATTTGTGATGCCTGGGATTTTGTTATTACAATTTTTCATATTGTGCTTATCTTATCTTTGTATCTTGCATTTTCTGGCATACACCATCTTGTGTACTTACCAAGTGGTTTTTTTTTTTTTTTTTATCAAAAAGAAAAATATTGAATTAGCTAACCTAGTATATGCTACTCATCAATGAATAGGTGTGCATATGTAAACTATCAAAATGTGTTTTCAAAGAAACTGTTGATGATATTCTCACTAAGAAAATAAAAACTTTTTATTTTTTTCTAGACAAGGTCATAAATTTCGATTTCGACTAAAATTTTAAAACTTAAAAACTATAAATTTTTTATTTCGATATCAACTTGAAAAAAAATGATAAAAATTAGTAGTAAAGCATAAATTTTTTTTATAAAACTTTAGAAATGATCAACGGACATAATGATATAGGTTTTAGGACTAATATATTACAAATTAGATGCATCTATGTTGTGCATGAGGTGCAATAGTTGTAACTATGTATTAATCATATTCATATTATAATGTGTATTAAACATTTTTAGCTAATATAAATGAGATTCATAAATTAATTAAATATTATTTATCTTAAAAATAAAGATAATTTAGATGTGAATGATAAAATAAAATGTTGTCGTAAGTTTAATTTTTCATATAATTTTAAAGTTCTAGTAATAATCTTTTGTTTCAATTAAAAAAAAAAGATAAATTAGGATAGAAATTTTATTTTGTGTCTGTCTCCGGATCTCGCATTTGAATTTCAATGAAATTTTATTCTATGGTTAAAATTTTAACAAGTTTTGCAAAAATTTCGAGATTATAATAAATTTTGGATGATTAAATGAAATTTTGATAAAAAATTATGTAATATCATTTCAATTTGAGGGTGATAGAAAGTGAAAATTTTGGTAGAAATTTTGATAATTTTGTGAAAATTTGAGACTATAGTGGTAGAATCTCTATTTTACAATGATAAGAGAAAAAGAAAAAGAGCATACATTTAAGCATGAGAATGGTAACACCAAAAGCAATTACCAATTAGTGGAAAGTGACAAAAAAGGAGTTCGGCTCTAGTTCCTACGCATTGACAACTTCTTTTGCGTTGGGAAAAAAATTGGGTGGTGAGATCCCATCCAATAAGCTTGTGTAGGATTACAATGCTCGTTGCTTTATTGGATGGCGAGCCTCTTAAGTCTTTCTCTTTGCATTATTCATTTGATTAGTTGTCTAGTGATTTGTACCTTTATTATCTATTTAATCAACTAGGTTTAAGTGGTTCTGGAGCATGATCCAAGTGCACAGGATCGTGGCTTATGGTAGTTTATACGAATACGTCATTCTCTTTATATGATCCTACCATATTTCGGTTCCTTAATATGTGGAGTTCGCATGATTTATTTTTTTTGTGCGTTAAAGATGCCTGGATCAGGAATGACTCGGTTTCAGGTCTTTTGAAACTCGTTATTCATCTTAAGAGAACTAAAATTACTTTACGTGCATGAAATAAAAATCTCCTTGGAAGAGTGAGAGAAAACCTACAAACTCTTGAGGAAAGGATAGAATCTCAAGAAAATTAGCTGCAATTAGGTTTTTCTAAGGAGGTTGAAGCCGATTACTTGATTATTAAGTTGGAGACTCAGGTGTGGGAGAATAGGGAAGCATATCGCCTAGGACAAATTGCGGAAAAAAAATGGTTGACTAAGGGGGATCAAAACTTTAAATTCTTCTATTCAATTATCAATCATAGGCAGAATAAGGGCCGCATAGGCTGTATGGTTATGAATGATTGGAGGATATTGGATGGTGCGGAATGAATACATATTGAAGTCGTTGCTTTTTTTTTTTCATAATTTTCTCTCAGAGTCTTCAATGGTTGAACCTTGTGATCTCTGCGAGTTAATTCAAAGGCAGATTTCAGATGTTGATAATAATTTTCTCTATGTCGATCGGACGGAAGAACAAGTTAAAAAAGCGGTGTTCTCTATTCCCAAAGAAATTAGTCCGGGACCAGATAGGTTTGGCTCTGAATTTTATATTTCTTGCTGGGACATTGTTAAAAAAAATGTCTTGGATGCGGTAAAGAATTTTTTTTCACGACACTCTATTAGCTTTGGTGTATACCCAAGAGGGGGGTGAATTGGGTAATTAAAATTTCCTCCTAGGTTAAACCACTAATCTAGCAACAGTATTACGCAACCTAAGGGCAATCTAAGTATGTATGAAATTGCAGATATGATATATTAACTAAATTTAGTACATGTACTACAATTTCAATATTTCTCAACAAGATACAATACTGTGTGAATTAGATACGCAATATATTCAGTAAGGAAATTAAATCAAACACAAAGTAGAATATAATGCATGAAATGTAAAAGTGACACCGAATATGATATCGGAGTTCGGCCAATCCTGCCTACGTCCCCGCCTTGGCACACCCGCATAAGGATTACACTATAAGCTCACTTAATGGATGGAGTGGCACCTAATACAATCAGGTCAATCAGCACAAGGCTGATCTCAACCTTTACAAATTCTCCTTGCGAGGCAGAGAAGGCCCTAACAATCCTTACGGGTAGGATTACCGCCCCCTCAGGCCACACCTGGAATACAACAGAATTACAATACAAACTGTGTACAAAATAATGCTTCTTTGATAAGCAGATATGTACCAATATAAATCAATCAATGCACATCAATAATATAGGAACTATAAGCTCTGTGCAATGTGTTCAACTACACTCTAACACATGTCAATATGCAATAACCACAAAGAGTGTACAATTAATCTATCTTTAAAACCAAGTATCAATATTGATCAATCATAGCAAGGGTTTCAAAGATTTGCAACAATAATGTTCAAAATATCTCACAAATGATTTTCTCAAAAATATAGGTCAAGAGATATTTGAAAAGTTTGCTTGTGAAAAATATATTTGCACAATCAAAAACACAAGCCAAGTGAGTCCTACAATGGTGATGCAAAGACCCACTTGCTGCAAGGTTTTCCCATGCAAAGAATATTAGTTAAACCGGGGAAAAATCCTTAGCTAAAACTCTCCAATAAAATCAAAAATCAATATATATTCAATGAGAGTTTTGAGCAAGCATAGCTAATCAAGATCACACCTTAACACTCTTTGGAAACAAGGTTTGTCAAGGGAATCACAAAGAAAGAGTGTATTTGACTTGGTATATTAAATATGAGCACTTAAATTTTCAAAGGATTTTTAAAATAATCTAGGTGCTAATCATATCTTAATTTTGCAAATGAGCTTATATATATAGGCGTGGGCAAAATTATGACCGTTAGGGATACCAAGGGTATTATTAAATTTGTTTTAAAACCCATTAAGAAAATTAACCATGTTTAAGCATTTAACCTCGATAAAAAAAAATAAGCAACCCGAGAGTTTTCAAGTGACTGAACCTTAGTTTGGTCACCTGAATAGACTTAGTTAAGAAAGCAGGTTTTGAACGTTCGGGTGCACGAAACTAGGTTCGGTTGGCTGAACCAAGGTGAAAAACATTTTGTTCGTGTTTCGGTCGCCCGGTCTCAAGTTTGGTTTACCGAACTCATGTATTTGGTCGCCCAAGGGTAAAATGAACTATAGGTTCGGGCGCCCGAGTCGGTGGGAAGGGTCCTGACACAAGTTTGGTCACCCGTAGAAGATACATGCATTTTTGTTCGATTTGTCGAACTCAAGTCAACTTTTGACCTGTCCATAGTTCAGTCGACCGAGGCATTTTGAACTGCTAGGTTCGGTCGCCCAAATGCCTTTATATTTTAACCTAAGGTCCGTTTCTTTGCTTTAAAATTTCCCTAATAATATGAGAACTGTGTTAGGGCTTTGTGCACTTAAGTGTGGGAACCTAAGGTCCATCTAAGGTTTTAGGCATTTTATCTTAGCCTAAAAAACCCGGCATCAGTCGACCGAAGTCTAAGGTCATTTTATTTTCAAGGATGTGTACAGACTTAGGGTCATTTTAAGGTCTTTGAACTTATAGTTCCTACATGCATGATATGCAGATTATTACAGACCTTTCCTATTTAGCTATTACAGAACCGAAATGAATAATAATGAATTACAACACAAAATGATCTTCGGGGTCTTCATGCTCTACTTCATGTGCCATCAAAGTATCTGCGAATATAAATGTAACACCCCGACCCCGAGGGGCCTAGGATATTAACTTTTGACCATTGGTTTATAGCGGAAGCAAATAAACTCAATTTTTATTAAACCAGAGCGATAATTATCCATATTATAATCATTTATTTCAAAAGAAGAAAAATTACACAAACATAAATATCTGAAACCATACTAATATTTCTAATCAATCTTGATTTTTCTAATCCCCACCCACATGCTTGCTAAGCCTGATTTCCGACATGTCCTTCAAAGTTATCTGAAATAAAATATGATTGGGGTGAGACGACGCTCAGTAAGTATATAAGATTATTATTAGTGTGTGGTCAAAATGAGTTTTTTCAAAAATTTCGTAAAACAATATTTAATGCTATAACTTCAAAATTTCTTTTAGAATAAATATAAATTTAAAAATTTCTGCATAAAACTTTTGTCATCAATTACAACAGTAAAATTTTATAATTATATACTATAACTGTTAAATTAAACTTTTAACTTTAAAACTGTATAAACATTTCACGATAAACATACATATACTTTTCCTTATACGTTTTCCTTAGATCGTCATTTAAGCACCAAAATGATCATTTTCACGTAAACTTACACTTTTCCTTCAAATCTTCAGTAACTTTGTACACATAATTAAATATGTATAAACATATATTATAAAAACCACCCTTAGGCCTGTTTGCCGTAACTCATGTTTACCCCTATGACTGGGTTGTGCGGTCCGAAGACTGGACTTAGCTGGCTGGACGACCAAACTAAATCAACGTACGTAAACTTTAAGTGAGATTTTTATTATTAAGTTATGGTCCGGAATCAGGTGTGCACTCAGGAGAAATCCACTAACATAAATAACCACTCTGTAAACAGTGTGGATGCACTCTGATCCGTATAAATTTTAAGCTGCGGTACCGAGCATCTGTAACTTTGAACTTTCGTTGCCATAAGGGGTTTTAAAATCATCTTATTATAATTTATGCAATTTAAAATAATATCGTAAAAATCTCATTTTTACTCATATTTACATAAAAAATGTAACGTAAAAATAAACTCATGCCACACAATTTTTTTGTGTTAAAAATATATATAATTTTATTTTTGAATAAAAAGAAATGCTGAAAATTTACCTGAGGGGATTAGAACATTTCTTAACCCAAAAATAGATGCAAGTATATTAAAGATAGAACTGGTATAATCAAATACGCGTAAAAATAAACTCATGGAAATTTTGTGGAACTAATTAACATAATTGAAATTTACTTATAAAATAAACTCGGGTATGAATTTTAAATAAAAAAAAACTAACATAATCAAAATTTACTTACCTACTTCCTTACGAACACTGTAACTATCTCTAAGAAATGAGATCGGAAAGAATGGGTGATTGAGAACTTACTCAAAAATTCTCTCTCCACCACAATTTCTTTCACTCACTAATCCTTTTCTTCCTTAGAAAATTGTTGTGAAAAATGAAGGTTGAGAGCTCCCTATTTATAGGAATATTTTGGGGAAGAAATGGAATTTGTAAAAGTGTAGGAAGATAGATGAAATTATAATTTTTTTAAAATTAAAGAATGGGCAAGGTATGGGTTGAGTATGGGATGGGGATGGAGGCCATGTGGGAGTGCTTGCCACCATTCCCAATAAATAAATTTTTAATTGATTACTTACCTAATTAATTAATCAATTAGTTAATTAATTATTTTATTATTTTATTATTTTTCTTAATCATTATTATCATTATTATTCTTATTGTTATTACTTTTAAACTATTTTTAGTATTTATTTATTTTATTATTTATTTTTGAATAAAAATTAAATTTAAAATTTGAAAACTCATTTGGGCCCCCACACAGTCTTGTGGGCCCCGCATAGAATACTTATATTATTATTATTTTATCATATATTTCTACAAATTATATCAGTCAAAACATTATTTTATGTACTTATTTACGTATATAAACAGTGTCTTGTGGCTCTGGGACTCATGTGGACCCCACATAGTCTTGTGGGCCCCACATATGATACCTATATTATTATCATCTTATTATGTATTTCTACAAATTATGTCTGTCAAAATACTATTTTATGTATATATACTTATTTACGTGTACAAACAGTGTCTATCTTATTTATCCTATGAAATTCCATTTTGATCAGGCCAATCTCCAAGGAGCGACTGAGCCGCAATGGTCTCTGAGCACTAGCTTAGACAAGGTCTTTCTTAGGCATCAAACATTGAATCAAGGATCCTACAGAAAAACACTTCTGTATTGATATTAAATCAATGACCATTTTTATTATTTTATTATTATTGTGCTTTAATCATATATATATTTTTGGGTCATCACAATAAACCTACACATAAACTAGATAGTCATCTAATACTTGAGTATTTATCATTATCAAAACCGGGTGTGACCTATGAGGTCAACACACTCCTCTTTTCAGGTTCTTTTCCTATTCATTTATTGTTTTAATTCCGAAGGTGAACAATCCTTCTAGCTTTAATAAATTCCAGCCTATTAGTTTGTGCTCTGTGGCTATAAAATTTTTTCAAGATTATTGTTTTTAGGCTCACTGAGATTGTTGATAAGTTGGTCTCGCATGAGCAAGGTGCTTTTATTCCCAAGCGTAGTATTTTGAGAATATTACGCTTACACAAGAAATGGTTCAGTCTTTGCACAAAAAAATGATTGGCGGCAATGTGATGGTAAAACTAGATATGGCTAAAGCTTATGACAGAGTGAATTGAAATTTTCTTCTGGAGGTTCTTAAGGCTTTTGGTTTCTCTAAAAGGTTTTCCAAGCTCATAAAAAATTGTGTGGAGTCCCCGTGGTTTTCCGTTATGATGAACAGAACTTTTAAAGAGTTTTTTCAATCTACTAGAGGCTTGAGGCAAGAGGATCCACTTTCTCCTTATTTATTCATCATAATGGAGGAGGTTTTGACAAGGTTGCTTAGGAAAAACTATGAGACAGGTCGTATTGGACAATTTAATCATCTGATTGGGGCCCCTTTGGTTTCACATTTACTTTATGCGGATGATATTCTTATTTGCAAATGGTGGGAAAATGTCTATTAGAAATTTGGTTTACACTCTGGAAATGTATGAGAAGTGGTCAAGTCAAAAAATCAGCAAGACAAAGTATGCGTTATTCCTTTAGAAATACATTACTCCTGCTCGGAAACGTGGTTTATTGAGAATCACAGGTTTCATAGAAGGTAAATCCCCAATTACGTATTTGGGTGTGCCTTTGGTTTCTGGAAAATTGTCTTCCAGGATCTTGGAGCCTCTTGTGGAGAAGAATAGGAAGAAAAATGTAGGGTGGAAATTTAAGTTGCTCTCGCAAGGTAGAAGATTGATTTTATTAAAACATGTGTTGTCTAGCATGCCGATACATTTGATGTCGGTTATTAATGTTTCGTAGGTCACATTTTTCCGCATCAACTTTCTTCTTGCTAATTTTTTATGGGAAGATGTGAAAGGTAAAAGAAAGATTCATTGGCATTGTAATGCTCCAACCTGGGTCTGCTAGGGAGCATTGCGTCTCTCCTCCTCCACCTGGACTAGAAAACAAGGAGGGTGCAGAGACCTAAACCCGTAAAATAGGGAAAAGGGTAAAAAGGTAATTGTAGAAGACTTCATCGACGAAGTAAAGGTTCTCTTCAACGAAGGCCCTTTTGCGGTTCGTTGCTGAAATTTAGAGCCTCAGCTACAAAGAAATCCCGACCGACAGGAAGAATATCAGACAAGGGTACGTCGACGAAGGAAAGAGGTTTGTCAACGAAGAGCCTTCTGTGTCTCGTCGATGAAGGTACCACTCGTCAACGAGTTTGACTAGGTCAAGGGGTCTATAAATATCATTTTTCATTGCTTCATGGCTAAGAAACTCAAAACACACACACACACACACACACACTCTCTCTCTCTCTCTCTCTCTCTCTCTCTCTCTCTCTCTCTCTCTCTCTCTCTCTCTCTCTCTCTCTCTCTCTCTCTCTTACTCATTAGAACCAGCAAACTCTCTCCCTCTCTCTTCAATTTCTTCGTTGTTCGTCACCTGAATCCGCGATCCAACGTTACTATGGGGATCAGAGGGAAAACCTTTACGATTATAGCAGATTTGTAACGATCTGCTCCTTTTTCACATATTTTTTTTTAAAATAAATTATCATCACATTATACATCCCAGCTCAGCAGGTCACAATCCACCTGGACCCGTGGGCACCAGGGATATAACAAAACATACAGCAAAAGCCTACGCAGCAGAAAGTATAAAATCATATACATCTCATCATATTGTGCATAACACATACCAGAGTCACTACAATTACTATCTCACAGTATATACATCTCAAAAATGAAATCTAGGGACAACCTCCCACAAAACCTAACTGTCCCTACCAAAAACTTACCCTTCCAAAGAGGGCAAACAACTGATCTAGATCAGCGGGGCTTTTCCCACTCTCCTATCAGGGGCTCCTGAAAAATGTATAAGATTTAGGGGTGAGACACCTCTCAGTAAGGGAAATAAACTAATACCAGTGTGTGGCAACATGAGTATTTTGTGTTCTACATATACCATACATAACATATTCAATACTGTTTATCAAATATGGGAAAACATATGCATATCAACACATAACAGAATATACTGCATTTTCATAAACATATCTCATCTCATACACTAATAATAACATAAAACAATCCTGGTAGGTTAACTGGCTGTTGTCACGTATTACCCCCACATGACTGGGTTGTGTGGCCCGAAGGCGGGACCTGACAATGGTTGGCCGACCACTGCCAAGTCAAATAGTAGTCTGTAGGTCCGATGGGTCTACCCAGACTGGTCCGTACACCAGGGGCGATAACAGCACACTTCTTGAAAATAACCACATCGACCATCCAATCTCACACCACTCCGTACAGCGGCGTTAACACAGATATCATGATCACGAGGACCATGGACACATAGCAACGGTACCGTGCAAGTGCTAGCCTAGACCAAGCCAACCAGGTTCTGATATCATATACATATACTAAAACCGTGATACATAAATATCTCATATCATTTATTTTCACATCAATCATATCATTTTACATATATACGTGTATCATGAAAATCATCGGCCCGTACGCCGGTATTACACATTTTAACATAGCACGGCCCATACGCCGGCAAATCATATAGCACAGCCCGTACGCTGGCAAACCACATAGCACGGCCCGTACGCCGGCAAATCACATAGCACAGCCCGTACGCTGGCAAATCACATAGCACAGCCCGTACGCTGGCAAATCACATAGCACGGCCCGTACGCCGGCAAATCTCATCCACATAGCACGGCCCATACGCCGGAAAATCACATATACATATAAAAATATCTCGGCCCGTACGCCGGTTTTCCATCATAGAAATCCATATCGTCCCCATTCCAAAAAAAACAGTATTCCACAACATTTTTATACTCATGCCACACTAAACAAATTTTCTACGTATTCAACATATCATCATTTAAACAGTATTTTCCAAATATAAATCATATATATAAATATATTTATTTTTCCTGAAACCAGATGCTATATATATATACATACATTTTCTCAAAACAAAACTAGCTTAGTTTATCCCCTTACCTGATTCCTGAAAAGCCCCTAAGAAAATCTTCTCCGTACCCACAAGGTTCTCAACTCAATACCCTGAAAATGAAAACTCACAGAATTAAAGTTTAGTATTTTCATACGTACAATATTTTCTATAACTACCACTAAGTCAAATTCGACTTAAAAAGTCTTACCTCAACTTAGGGATGATTCCCAACGATCCCAATCAATATCCTGGAACTGAAAATTTTCAGTATTAAAGTTCAGTATTTTTACGCGTATATCACTTTCTTCAACTGTCAAAAATCCAAATATTGAATATAAAGCCTTACCTTGGATTTGGGATGAAATCCAACTTCGTTTTCCTAACGATCCGTTCCGGCAGACTTGTAGAGAACTTCGCCAGGAGCGTCGTGGTGGCTTCGGTTTGTCGATCCGGCGTAAAACTAGCCCGGAATCGAAGAGAGAGAGAGTCGTAGGAGAGAGAGAGAGAGAGAGCACTTCCAAAAAAAATATCAAAGTAAGCTTCTTGAAGAAGCTTTCCATTTCCTATATATAATAATAAACCTTAAATAAAGTAAAGCTTCTTTAAGAAGCTTTCATACTTTATATATATATATATATATATATATACACACACACACACACACACACACATATATATATATATATATATATATATACATGCTTTAATATATATATATATATATATATATATATATTTGTTCCTTATCATACTATTCATTTTACTTGTTAATTTAATTAATTAATTTTATTTTATTATTATTATTTTTTTTTAATTTTATTTTTTTTTTTCCGGTTACTACAAGATTGGATCTTCGTTTTGAGGACTTCTAGGTTTAACCCAGAAATCGAGGTAAGGGTCTAAGTTCGTTTTTGGTTTGGTAGATATATAGTAAATAAGATTGTGTTGAAATACTATTCTATGGTTTTTAGGTTTTGAGAACTCGGTTCGTTGTTTTGGAGTCGGGTAGTTCGTATTCAGTATTCGAGAAAAAGGTAAAGGGATTTGTTTACATTAGTATTTTTAGAAAACTAACCCGCTAAAAGGTTTGCTTATGTTTATGTGTATGATATGACTGCTTATTTGCGAGTTTCACCAAGTAAAAATGTCGGTTTTACAATTTTAAAATTTTGGTAAAAATCAGGGTTTTTGCGTATGATCTCCAAACTTTTCAAAACTTCTTTATTTGTATTAATCTTAACTTAGGAGATGCTTGAACCCCTTATTTTCCATTTAAATGATATTTATCGGGTTATATGCTATATAGCAGATTTTTTATCAAATGAGTGTGACATATGATATGAAATGGAATATATAAATCTGTATAAATACGTATATAAATTATGGGAATTGGAGTTCCATTTTTTGCTATTTGAAAATATGGAAAATAGGTGTCGGTTATATACCGAGTTATATACGTAAAAAGGGTTAAACTGAGAGGTTATGTGCTGGTTTATGCCACAATATAAATGAATAAGTTTGTGAAAATACTGGAATTGTACAGGTGATTTGTGAATGTGAAACAAGTTAATTTATTTTTTCATAAATTGTATATATGATATTTGAAACTGCAGTTTGTTACTATCAGAGCCTTAAAAAGCTCACCGTTATATTAGAGCCTTAAAAAGCTCACTGTTATATCAGAGCCCTAAAAAGCTTGCCGTTATAAAAGAGCCTTAAAAAGCTCAACGTTAAGCGTGGTTCCGTTGCTTTATATATATTGGATACAGTGCAACCACACATATGATTTTCAGTGTGGGTATCGAGATAGTTAGCTAGATATTGGAGTGGTCACTAGTAGATTAATGGATCAGGTGGTACTAGTCAGACTATAGTAAATTGCATAACGCGAAGCCAAGGGGCAGTGTTGGCATTTGCTATTATTGTATCTAAGCTGGACAGTGTTCTAAATATGCATATTTATGATTTGAAAACTAAAAATGGGCAAGGTCACATGTTTGAGTACCGGGCGGAGGGATCGTATAGTGTATGGGTTTGTACCCTACCCTAACCTCGGGAACTCTCACTTGTTATGATGCTAACTCATCTATCGTAGGAATTATCTCTATATATCTCCTATATTACAATAATGAGAATATGCTTTACATGTAACTGCTTTCAATTGAAATAAATGCATGTGGTCACACACTGATGTAATATCTTTCATCTTACTAAGAAGTGTCTCACCCCAACATAAAAATCTTTGTTTTAGGTCCTATAGGATGTCGGTCCTAGTTGCTAGAGGCATTTGGAGTGTCGTTTTGATTTTAGCTTACGTAAGTGTTTTGTATATGTAATAGACTCGGCCAAGAATATCTTTTCAAGATTTTGAGAACATGTTATGTTTTAAGTGCGATCTTATGTATTTGAGGATACAATTAAAAACTCTGGTATGTCTTTTAGATTTTCCATATCGATGTTTATGTTTTCCATTGTGCATGAGATTTCATATCAGTATGAAATACTCGTATGTCCATATTCAAGACGGGTGGTATGTTTATCAGAGACAGGTGTATTATACAGGTGTAGTAACACTCTGAGGTTGTATAATCGGTCAGGGCGTTATAGAGGCAGGCCTTATCGGACTAATGACTGGCCCCACAGACCAACATGTGTCATTTTCAGTGTTTTTTGTCTTCACTCACACACTTCTTGAAAAAACTTCCCAGAAAGTCATCCATCCCAAGATTACTCCAAGTCAAGCACGCTTAACCATGGAGTTCTTATGAGAAGACTTCCGAAAAGAAAGGTGCACCTTGTTGATATGGGTAGTAACAACTAATCTTTTTTAAGGCTTTCTTCCACAGGGTATCACATTCTCCCCCACTTACAGAACGCAACGTTCTCGTTGTGAACCCATATTTCCAAACCCAGGTAATGTGAATCTCATCACATTTCTGGCTGGGTAATGGCTCTGATACCATTTTATAATGGCCCAACCTAGGTCTGCCAGGAAGCACTGCGTCTCTCCTCCTCTACCTAGACCAGACAACAGGGGGTGGGCTTTATCGGACTAATGACTAGCCCCACAAACCAACACGTGTCTTTTTCAGTATATTTTGTCCTCACTCACACACTTATTGAGAAAACTTTCTAGAAAGTCACCCATCTCAAGAT
Organism: Malania oleifera; assembly: GCF_029873635.1. NCBI lineage: Eukaryota > Viridiplantae > Streptophyta > Magnoliopsida > Santalales > Ximeniaceae > Malania > Malania oleifera. The sequence continues at coordinate 82,150,876 of NC_080424.1, forward strand.
TACTCCAAACCAAGCATGCTTAACCGTGGAGTTACTATGAGAAGGCTCCCAAAAAGAAATGCGCACCTTATTGATATGGGTAGTAACATCTAATATTTTTTAAGTCTTTCTTCCATGGGGTATCACATTCTCCCCCACTTACATAACACAACGTCCTATTTGCAAACTCATATTTCCAAACCCAGGAGATGTGAATCTCATCACACTTCCGACTGGGTAATTGCTCTAATACCATTTTATAACGCCCCAAGCTAGGTCTGCCAGAGAGCACTGTGTCTCTCCTCTTCCACTTGGATCAAAAAATAGGGGGCAGTCCTTATCGGACTAATGACTAGCCCCATAGACCAACACGTGTCTTTTTTAGTGTATTTTGTCCCCACTCACACACTTCTTGAGAAAACTTCCCAAAAGGTCACCCATACCAAGATTACTCCAAGTCAAACACGCTTAACCGTGGAGTTCTTATGGGAAGGCTCTCGAAAATAAAGGTGCACCTTGTTGATATGGGTAATAACATCTAATCCTTTTTAAGTCTTTCTTCCACAGGGTATTACAGGCGCTCTTGGGAGAAAATTTGTAAACCTACATCAGAAGGAGGTATGAGCTTGAGAGATCTTAAAGAAGTCCAAAAATCGCTTCTAATGAAATTTTCCTTCAGACTGCTCACTTCTAACAATCTATGGTCAGGTTTTTTCAGGACTAAATATTGCAGAAATGATTATTTATTAATAAGGAAAGGGAGACCAAATGACTCTCAATTCTGGAAATCAATGATGGTCACCATTCTGAAAGTTATGGATAATGTTAAAATTTTGGTAAGAGGTGGGAACTTTTCTTTTTGGTTCGATAGGTAGCTTACATCAGGCCCGTTAGCTATGTGCACTGAGAATATGTTGAACAAAAAGCTGTGTATTAAGGATTGCTGGTTGAATAACAACTGGTGATTTATTAATGGAATTGGTTGGGTCTGACAAAACAATGGAAATCTTGCATAATGTGCTAGCTAGTAAAAGTGGTCAGGATATATTCATCTGGAAGCCTACCCTTGACGACAATTTCTCTACAAAAATGGCATGGGAGGCAGTGAGGAGTAGAAGTGATAATTTTGAGTGGAATGACTGGTTTTGGCATTCTTTATTGTTGAGAAGAATCTCAATGTGTTTATGAAAAGCCTAGTTTAGATGCTTGGAAGTAGATGATAGAATTCAGGCCAAAGGAATATCGATGGTTTCGCCCTTTGATTGCTGCGTGCAGAGAAGTTAGGAAAACATTGATCACATTCTTTCTTTAGATGAGGTGGCTTCAAAGGTTTGGCGTCGGGCTAGTGTGGTGTTTGGGATTCCTTTCCAATGGTTCCTTCCCTAGAAAAATAGAATTGCAAACTGGTTCCACTATGTTCAAAAATTATCTATTAAAGGTATTTTAATCGGTCTGATTCTGTGTTTGATTACGTGGTGCCTCTGGAATCAGAGATGCAAAGTAAGAATGGAAGGAGTTTCTCAAAGTGCGGATCAAACATGGAGAAGTGTTCGATACTTGGTTAGTTTTTTACCTAAGACCTCTAATTCGTTTCAAAAATTGAAGATATTGAACATTACGATTTTGGAAGAGTTTCAAATTCAGCATCAAAGAGTTTGCGTCGGGCCTGGAAAATTTATTTTTTGAGTTAAACCCCTAACAGGGTGAATAAAACTTAATTATGATGGGAGTTGTAGGGGCAATCCGGGTACTTCAGGAGGTGGAGGAATTATTCGGGACTGCCATGGCTGGGTGAAATCGGCTTTTTCGAGCTATTTTGGCAATGGTACGAACAATAGTGCAGAATTAAAAGCAATTCTAGAAAGAATTTGTTTATGCAAATGAATTCATTATTTTAATATGATTATTGAAAGTAACTCACGAACTGTTGTTGATTAGATTCAGAAAGGTAGATGTATCTTATGGTATCTTTAGGATTTTTGGGAGGACCTCATGGCGGAGCAAGAAGGAGTGAACTTCATGGTGATCCATCAATATAGGGAAGGCAATAGTGTGGATGATTTTCTCGCTAGAAAAAGGAGAAATGGGAAACAATGTCATCTACGAAGAACAACATATTTTACCACATTCTCTAAAAGGTATCCTTTAGATGAATAGACTGTGTCTCACTTTCTTTCATCATTAGTTCATCCTATCGATTTTTGTTTGGTTGGTTTAGATTTTTTTTATTTTAGTTTATTTTATTATTTTTGTTTTTGATAGGCCTATTTAGATTTTTTTTCTTATTTAGCTATGTTTGAATTTTTTTTTTTTTTTTTTTAAATGAGCCTGAAGCCACCCACATAACAGCCTCATCCCAAGTTTATTAATAACCCTCACTTATGGCAGAAGAATACCATGGAAACAAAAGGACACTTGGGGCTTACAAATAACCAATAAAACATCTCATGCATCAAACCAAATAAAAGAAGAAAACAAACCTATACCAAAACCAAAAGGAAATCAACTTACCTCATATAAGTCGTACACATCTTATCCAATATATACAAATCTTTGATAACTCTAGGGAGTTGACTACTATTTGTAAACAAACTATCCCTCTCGATAGCACCTTGTCGAGTCAAAGCATCTGCCACTTTATTCCCTTCTCTATACAAATGATTTATAAAACAATATACTCCCTCCAATAAACCAATAAGTTGCTCCCAAAAATCCCACAAATACCATAAAGAGCATTTACTTGATCTTATCCAATTTACTACAATATTCGAATCACATTCAATGTCAATACTGGTATGGCCCAATTGTTTGCAAAGTTTTATTCTTTCCATCACTATTCTCAATTCAGTTTCATTATTAGAACAAGAACCAAAGTGTTTTAAAAAACCAAAAATAAAAAAAACTTGTACAGTCTTTAAGCTTTATTCCTGTTTTGGTTGGTTGTTGGTGTTATTTTTGGGAGGCCTTTAATCCTTTTTTATATATAATCTCCCAATACTTGTCTTGTAACTATATTCCTCCGCAAAAAGTGAGGGTATATCAATAAATAAATGGAGGTGCAGGTCCTTTAGTAAAAAAAAAAAGTGCACAGGACTCGAGCAGCCAAAGATCTCTTTTGGTTATGGCTTCATTAATCATAAAAACCTTCAAGATTGTCAGTGTACTATTCACTAATGTTTGGTTATGGTTTCAATAATCATATACAAAAAGGGTTTTTCAGATCAAGGAGGAAGACGCCACATAAATAATGAAGATCAATGGAGAGAAGCAACAATAGTAATAGAGTATGAACACTTGCTTTACCTTTGCAATCCAACTTAATATCCGTAAATGCCACACAATATCGATTTTCCAAATTTCAAGCGCTACTATTTACAAGCACCAAATTATCCCCATTTGTTTGGAACCCCTACTATTTGAATTTAAATTTAAGATTAAGGGGTCCTTAATAGATGAAATCTAGGATTTGGTTAAACAACCCTATCATTAAGTGTTAAAATTTGAATAAAGGAATTTTTCTATATTCATTATTCAACAATACAAGGGTGTATAAATACATGAGTCAAGGAAAAAGATCCTAAATTACTCCTAAATATATGCTCTATAATAATTACATAATAAATGAAAAATGGAAAGTGTAGATATTTCTCTAATACTCTCCCTCAAGTTGGACCATGGAGATCCGTAATGCCCAACTTGCGTGATAAGTCTAGGAAATGTTCACGACTCAAAGTTTTGGTGAAGATATCAGCAAGTTGACTGTGGGTAGGAATATGTTTAGTGAAGAAGAGGTCAGCTCGTAACTTTTCACGAACAATATGACAATCGATTTCTATATGTTTTGTACATTCGTGGAAAACAGGATTCTGGGCAATGTGAAGAGCCGCTTGGTTGTCACAATATAAGAGCATAGGCTGGGAATGCGGTACACCAAGATCATTTAAAAGAGTTTTGAACCATGTAAGTTTACAAGTAGTGGAAGTAAGTGCCCAGTACTCAGCTTCGGCGAAGGAGCAAGACACTATAGGTTGTTTCTTAATGAACCAGGAAATTAGACTAGTGTCTAGCTGAATGAAAAAACTAGTGGTAGAGCGGTGAGTGAAGGGACAACTAGCCCAATCCAAATCAAAATAGGCGGAGACTTGAAGAGTGTTGGTAGTAGAAAAAAATGAATCGTGGCTTGGAGATGCCTTAATGTATCGAAGAACGCGTGTAGCAACATCATAATGTGGTTGTCTGGGCTGGTGCATAAATTGACTGACAATGTTGAATGGAAATACAATGTTGGGATGGGTGATGGTGAGATATATCAAACGTCCAACGATTCGCCGTAACGAGCTTGGATCGGAGAGAATATCACCATCAGTATTATTGAGCTTAAGATTTTGTTCCATGGGAAAATTGGCAAGACGAGCACAAAGATTATCGCTATCAGTGAGGATGTCAAGAGCATATTTTAGTTGATTAAGAAATATGTCATTGGGAGAGCGATCAACTTTGGCCAAGGAAATATTTCAGTTTGCCAAGATCCTTTAGTTTGAATTTTTGAGAAAGCATGACTTTGAAAGTGCTAATATCGGAGAGATCATTGTCTGCCATGAGAATGTTATCAACATAAATAAGTATGAGAGTAAAAGATTGACCCTGAGAGCGGGTGAAGAGAGAGTGATCGTCCTGAGATTGGGTGAAACCCTCAGCAAGTAAAATAAAAGATAATTTAGAGAACCAATTGCGAGAGGCTTGCTTAAGGGCCATAAAGGGATTTCTGAAGATGACAGACTCGAGTCTCCCCCTGTTTGCAATAACCCGGTAAAGGGGTCATATAAACCTCCTCATCGAGGTCACCGTGGAGAAAGGCATTGTTGACGTCCAATTGAAGGATATGTCAATTCCAAGCTGCAGCCACTGCAAGAACACACTTAACAGTAACTAGTTTAGCAACAGGAGCAAAAGTGTCATGATAAACCAAGCCTTCTACCTGAGTGTAGCCCTTGGCCACTAAACGAGCCTTGTGTCACTCTATGGATCCATTGGTCTGAATTTTTGTTTTGAACACTCATTTATAGCCAATTGGGTTTTTTCCAAGTGGAAGGTGTTGAAGAACCCATGTATGATTGGTTTCTAAAGCTTGGAGTTCAGAATCCATGACATCACGCCAATGTGGGTGTAGCACAGCTTGAGAATATAAGGTGGGTTCGGGATTTTGGGACATAATAGAAAGAAAAGTCAAATATGGATTAGAAAAACGATGATAAGATAAAAAAAAGATAATGAACCGTACTTGAGAAAGATTTTGAAACTTGTGAAACCATGGAAGACTTTGGTAAAATAAGGCAAATATAATCATCCAAGAAAAAGGGATGTGTGACAGGTCATTTAGGTCGTGAAGAGATGGGTGGTGGGGAAGGGGGTGAGGGTGAGGGTGTCGGGGAGGAGACCAAGGGAGAAGGAGGGATAGATGAGGGGCTAGGGTTAGGTGTGGTTGGTTGGGTAGGTAAAGTGTAGGAAGGGTGTATATCAGGAATAGGAAGGGGAAGGATGGGAGAAGATGTAGGAGTTGGAGGTAAGAGATGATAAGGAAAAACATTTTCTTCAAAAGTGACATCACGGGAGATAAAAATTTGTTTGTTTTCAAGATCATATACACGATAAGCCTTATGATGAGTAGGATAACCTAAGAAAACACATCGAAGAGCACGAGGAAAGAATTTATCGCGATGTTGGCAAGCGGTTTGGGCATAGCACAAGCACCCAAACACTCGCAAGTGTGTATACGATAGTGGTTTCTGAAAAAGAAGTTCATATGGGGATTTATGATTAAGGCTGGGTGAAGAAGTACTGTTAATTAAATAAGTGGTTATGAGAATGCATTCGCCCCAAAAAAAGATGGAAAGATTAGCTTGAAAACGTAAACACTGAGCCACATTAAAAAGATGACGATGTTTATGCTCGGCAACACCATTCTGTTGAGGGTTATCCACGCATGTGGGCTCATGAAGAATGCTTTGATCATGAAAAAAAGTTTGAAGTGGATTTGATAGAAATTCTTTACCATTATCAGTGCGCACGTGCTTAATGGTGTAATTGAATTGATTTTTAATCATGGCGCAAAAATTTGTAAGGCAAGTAAAAGTATCAGATTTTATGTGCATAAGATAAACCCATGTAACCAGGAGTAGTCATCCACAATTGTTAAAAAATAATGTGCACCAGAAAGTGAGACTATAGTATAACCACCTCATATGTCACGATAAATCCTATTAAAACAAAATGTGCTCTTATTTATATTCAAAGAAAAAGGTAAACAAGTGTGTTTTGCTCTAGCACAAACATCACAAGCCAAATGAGAACAAGAAATATTTAAAGTTTTCGAAAGATATAAAATAGAAGGGTGACCAAGACATTGATGCCAAAAAGTAGTGTCAGAAACACGCTGAGAATGGAAAACTGAGTTGGAGAGAGGTTTGTAGTGGTAAAGTCTATCCTATACTTCACCCGTTCCAATCAGCCTCCTCGTTGATAGGTCCTAAAAAACACAAAAAATAGGAAAGAAGAGAGCAACACAATTGAGATCAATGGTGAGTTTGCTTATGGACAAGAAATTAAATTTAAATGAAGGCACATAAAGAACATTAGAAAGAGAGAGATTAGGAGAAAAACACATAGTGCCGGTATGAGTTATAAGAACAATGTCACCATTAGAAAGCTTAATGGGGCATGGCTGATTAAGTAGTTGAATATTGCCAAGAGAAGACAAATTGGAAGTCATATGATCTGATGCACTTCTATCAACAATCCATTCAGTATTAAAAAAAGAAGCAGAATGACAAGAGGCAAGGTTACCAGCAAAGTTGGCAGAGTTGGTGTTTAAGGGTGATAAGAGATCGAAGAGTTGACAATATTGTTCGTTGGTGAGACAATGGACATTAATCTCAGAAGAAGTTGAAGAACCTGGGACATTGTTTGCAGTCATTGAAGAACTAGATTTTTTATCGAGTGTTCCACGAGATGGAGACTTGTTGTTGGGATAACCATGCAGCTTATAACATTGTACTTTCCAATGACCATTACAACCACAGTGGTCACATTTTGGATGACCATGCCCTCGCCCCTTGCTATCAGAAGAATGAGAAAAATTACGAGGAACTTCCATGGCAGCAGATTCTGTTGGAACACTAGAGATATGAAGAAGGCGCTGCTTCTCTTCTTGATGCAAAATTGAATAGACTTTAGTGACGAAAGGTAAAAGATCCATGGCCAAAATTTGGTTGCGGATGGAAGCATATGAGTTATGTAACCCCATCAAAAACTAAAAAACTCACTTAGTGTGTTGCATTCGGATTAATTTGGTTAAGACACCACAAGTGCATTGTGATGCAGAGTCAAGCATGCAAGTTCATCCCAATATTCTTTTAAATGTTGTAAAATACACAAAGATGGTCATGGAGCCTTAGGTAAGAGTAACAATGTCACGCTTCAATTTGAAAATTCTTTGATTGTTGCTTTGAGAGAAACAATTCTCAAGATCCAGTCATACATCATGGGGACATTCATGATAAATCAAACTGTGAACAATGGATGGATCAATGGAGTTGAGGGTCTATGATAAGACCATATCACTGCAACATTCCCACAATTAAGTTTCTATTTGGGAGGACATTGGTTTGGGAAGAATACCATTAACAAAACCAAATTTATTTTTGGCATTCAATGTCATTTTTATGGCCAAGTAGGATAATTGTCACCATTAAGAAGAGTGGAGATGAGGATGGCACCTGGGTGATCAGCAGAATGGAGAAAATATGGAGAAAACGCATCCAAGGATGGTGGATTGGAGGAGGAGACCTCCACCGATGTGATATTGGACATAACGTCAGATGAACCAAACTGCTGAATCGGGTCAAATCCGATCTCCATGAGGGACAGTTGCTACTGCTCTTGCCGAAGAAGACGATCAGGGACGATGAGCATTACAAAGACGGCAGTCAGAGAGAGAGAGAGATGACGTCGGAAAAACTGCCGCCGAAAAATCAAGAACCTACTGAAATGACACCGAAGACAGAGAGTGTCGGAGATGCACTAGCCGGGATTGAGAATTGGCACTGAACCAAAATGCAAAAGCCGGAGATGCACTAGCCGAAGGCTATTGCCAGAGAAGACTGGAGAACCGAACAGAGCTACAAGAGAAGACGAATGGAGAGCTGCCGGAGAAGACGAACTGAGAGGCGGAGAGTTGCTAGAGAAGACGAACAGAGAAGCACTGAGACGATTGAAAGCATCAAAGCTGAGGAACTGCAGGAATTGCAAGACGACCGAAAAAAAAAAAAAAAACAGAGAGCCAAGAGAACGACGTCGGAATGGAGAAGAACCAAAGAAGCCGGAGACGATGAGAGCGGCTGAGATTGAGATTACTGGAAGAGAGAGGAGAGACGACACTGGAAAACTGAGGACGAACTGCAGGGGATGCTGGAGGTAATCACAATGTCAGCGTGTTTGCTGATTCGATGAAGACAATGACGATGATGTCGTCATAATCGGCAGCCGAGCGGAGGAACGATGGGACTAGAGGGATGTCTGCTGCTAAACGGAAGCATGTTGCGTGTGCAACGTGTGTTCAGAAACAGTGGGCGACGACAAGAAAAGTTTGGAAAAAAATTAGGTTTTGCGTGTTCAAAAACAGTGGGCGGCGGCAAGAAAGGTTAGGCAAAAAAAAATTAGATTTTGAACTTCTCATACTAGTATGATAAAACTTGAATAAAGACATTTTTCTATATTCATTATTCAACAATACAAGGGTGCAATTATATATATGAGTCAAGGAACAAGATCCTAAATTACTCCTAAATATCTATTCTATAATAATTACACAATAAATGAAAAATAAAAAGCATAGATATTTCTCAAATATTAAGAAAAGCTATTTATTAGATAATTTTATGGTTAACTCGTTTGACAAGTAGGCTATTGTGTACCGTCTTTACATGTTGCTTGCAGCAGTTTTGAAACTTCGTTACAATTTTAGCATGCCTTTATATTGCTAAATGAACATAAACTTTTAATGGTTCGTATAAATCACAGGTAATTAATTTTTTTTGGGGTTCCAACATGATTAATGGTATAAAACTATGAGCCACATGCAAGAACATTAAGTAGACAAAAACGATAAACTATGCACCTGCAGAGAAGCTGGCCTTCCAGGCCATGTTCCAACGTCATAAAGCCGAGACTGAAAAAACACATTTAAAGCACGAGATCCTGGGTATTGAAGGAGTCGGAAATATTAAATTATCCTTGACAAATGAACTACATGCAGACCATTGAGATAAACTAGTTCTTGAGGCCTGCCAATTGTGAATGGATTTACAGAGCAATTTGAAACTCAATACGATCTATGTTTATTGTTCAAATGCAACCAAGAAGCCATAAACCATTATATATACACAAATCATCTGAATAAATCTTTCACAGGCAATCCATTTGCTTGTAATACTAATGGTATGAGTGCGGGGATGCAGTAAGAGAATAAAACCAAGAAGGCGATCATCAAGCACAAGCATAATCCTTTACTCCTCTGTTGTCTCTTCTGTTCTCCCACACTAGTCAAGTGCTTCAAAAGTAGGTAGGTTCTTTAAGCGCTGCTCTTGCCACTGTTCCCATATGCCCAGTAAGGTTTAGCAGGGGCGCGCCTCATTGCTTTAACTCCAAATGGGCTGTTCTTGTTCTGTTGAATTTAAAAAATTAGAAATATGAGTAAAAAAACAAGAAGCATTTAGAACAGAAAACCAAATTCTGAGGGAGGCGATGTAAATGTATAGAAATATTAGTAGTGATGGAATTTAGATTATCTCACCGTTAAGCAGGTCCCTGCATCAACATTACAGACGGGATACTCATGGGGGCAGCAACTATAATGGTCATCGCAACAGGTGGCAGACTCAAGCGGGCAGCATCCCCATGCAAAGCAATAGTTACCAAAATCATAGACACAGCAGCAGGTACTGCTCTGAGGGCAGGAGTAGTAGCTGTCACAAACAACGGGTGGCCTTATGGGAGATGGGGGAGAAGGGCCGGGGTTGGGAGGATTTGGGCCCTTCTTGATAGGGTAGGAGGCCTCCATAGCAATTCCACACTTGCCAGTGGCAGCACTACCCAGATTACGCTCCATCTTTATGTAACCCTGCTCTCCCCAGCTGGCACCCCACGAGTTCTTAATAAGCCAGTAATCCGTACCATTTTCAGTGCCATAACCAACAGCAGTCACACCGTGGTCCAGTGACGTCCCACAGAGTCCAGAGAATACACCCTGAAGGGATGAGGGGAAAGAAGAAAAGACGTAAGATATTCAGTTAGGCCTAGCATGTCTTTGACAATTTAGTTACTTCATAATCTACCCTTTTTTTTTCAGCCAATTATCAAATGGAACTTCTCCAAAATGCATCATTGATTGGTGTTTTGGGGTTAAACACATGCATCAGTCTTAATTGTATTGATTTATAGCATCGTTTCAGTTTAAAACTTCCAAATTAAATTCAACTAAGTGAAAAAACAAGCTGAATAACACAACGCACGACTTACAGATTGGTACAATTGGAAAGCTCTGCCACCTGCTTCAATGGCAACACTCACTGGTTGATTAGCCACTGCCTTTTTCAGTGCCTTCTCATCATTCTCGGGAACATCTTCATAATCATCAATAGTAACAACCTTGGCATTTTTCTGCAGAAGATTAAACATACCAACATAAGTCGTAGAAGTTAAAAATGTACAGAATTCCACATCAACACCAACCCCCCTCCCCCCCTTGACCCCAACACCGCTATAATACAAACCCTGAACTGATCGCAGACGTTATCAAAAGCATTGTAAGGATAATCTTCCTCCGAGTCAATTCCACCATTGTTGATAATGAATTCGAAAGCATAGTCCATCAGACCACCACTGCAGCCTTCATTAAAAGATCTGTCACAATCCACCAGTTCCTGCTCAGAGAGTGAGATCAGATCACCCGTCACTATCTTGTTTATCCCTTCCACAGCTGCTATTGTTGAGAATGCCCAGCAACTCCCTTCATCATTCACAATACTTGAATAGTTATTATACAAAACTAATATTGCATAAAACTAAAAAGCCCATGACCCACCCAGTCGTTTCAACAGTAAGTCATTTCCTCACTCATGTTTTGTGGGACGACAAAAAAAAATATTGGACAACAAACATGTAGAAAGAGTGATCAATTCCATTCTTTTTATTTCATTCCTATGATTAGAAGCATAGCTGATGACAGTAATAACTTTTTCTCTTTTAAAAAATTTCTATAAGGTTATGTGACGGTTTGCATTAATCTTCAAATAGAGAAATTTTGTTTTTGAGGCATTTTTTTTTTCCTGTAACTTCCATGTAATATCAACATTTGAAGCGAGGTATCTATTACTACTTGAAGAAAGATTCTATTGAGTTATTTGTCCCTTTGATTCCAAAAGACAAAGAATACTGTCAGCTGAAAATGGTTACCCATTTCAGGCATGTGGCTCATCTACAATTATTGGTGTGCCCCTATGATTACCCCTTTCTAACCATTTAAGTTGAGATTATAATTTTAAGCAAAACAATCTCATATGTGTAAGTAAGATGCTATGCTAAGTGTATAATATTATGTAAACACAAAACATTCAAAAGGTAAAAAGTAGCCTGAGTAATTTTTAATCTGGCTTTTGGATGAGTAATTTTATGACTAAATCAATAATTGTTAGAACCACATTGCATTTTGTCGATGTAATGTGACCCAAACAATTATTGATATGACCATAAGATTACCCTTTCTAAACATTTGAGTATAGGCGAAATATTTATGAGACCATTTTAAGTAATTTTATGATCAAATTATTAGAATCACATCATATCTTACCGATGTAATGTGATCTTAACAATTATTGATGTCACCATATGATTACCCCTTTCTAACAATTTGAGTTAGATTAAAAATTTTATGTAAAACAATCACATGTCCAGAAAATAACATACTAAGCAATTATTATAATATTATATTTAGACAATAAAATTTCCAATGGCAAAAGATTGCCTATAGGGCCTATAGGTCTCAAATTCAAATCTTGAAATTGTACGTGAATAACTTACATTATATTTGGTTTGCAAAGATGAAATAGGGTGGAAATACAATAGTTCGTAACTTTCAAAATAAATATGTATTATTTGGAAAAAAGAAATAATCATGACAAAGTTGATATAATTCCAACCAACATAAAAAACTCAAAAGAAAAAATATTCTTAAATTGCATAATGGCATATCTATTCTTGTACTATTTCATATTGGTTGGGATAATACTACCTGCATGTTCATTTGCCTTTCTAGTTATAGCATTGAGTTATATTTGTAAAATATTAAACTTCTACATAATAGTTATTGCATTGGAACCTAAATTCTTAATCTGCAAACTAAAGTAACATTCCAGAAATGAGATGCAGTCTAAAACAGAGGGGAAAAGAACTTCAGAAGTTATATGTGTGTGTCTATATATATTCTATACAAATTCAAATTCAAAATATAAGAAAATGTTTGAAAGTATAAATTTTGACATCTAAATTTCAAATCGGTATAGATTTAGACATAATACAACTTGGTATTATAGTTTATCCAAATTCATATAAATTCAAATTTACCATACTCAAATGATTGTATTGACTTGTGCTAAACTTTACCTAAATCTAAATTCAAATATAGGATCATGTTTAGAACCATTGATTTCAGAACTTAAATTCATCAAGATCACACAATTTTATATACCCTAAACACAATTTTATACCACTTTTAGTTCGCTCCTACAAATCAACAAAATAATTTCAAATTGAGAAATATTTTTTTCTAATTATGGGGCAATTGTCAAACAGATAAGGCTCCCCACATGGGGTAGTAAAATACACCCCACCCCCCCCCCCCACCCCCCCCCCCCCCCCCAAAATATGCCAAAAAATAGGGCTCCCAAAAGGGTGTGTCACACTCCCAAAAGTGCATATTGGAGAAAATCACAGAACAAAAAAATTGGTTTCCCTGTAAAGTTGAGGACAAGAAGGGAAACAAAATAACAAATAGAATAAAAAAGGGAGACAACCAAATCCCACCAAAGGGGCCATCAAGGCACCAATAAAGAAACCTTGATTATTGACCCGTGAAGCACGAAGCAGCCCGCAGTGAACTCACCGACTCACTCACCCGGTTCTGAGTTAACCCGGCCGAGGTATCACTGAACCCACGGCCTCTGAGGGTACTAAAGTCAATTCAGTCCAAAGAGAATTTTTTAAAATAATACTGAAATATCATCAACTTTATTAATAAAGTGATTAATTCGCTCTTTCGTGGAAGGAGCACCCCGCTTTATGAGGGGCAAATTCGTCATTACGAGAAATAATGGAGCGCCTAAAGTCATCGAGCATTTTTTTTTAAAGGAAAATAAATTAATAGAGACAAAAAAAGGAGACGAAAAATCGAACTGAGTGACTCACCACAGCTACCCTGATCTTTGACGTCGACGACGGCTCCTTTCTTCCTCCAGTCAACGGAATCCGGCAACGAATCGCCGGCGCGGAAAGCGTACCGATCGCTTCTAGGCTTCGACAGCCGGCGCTTCAAGCCGGCCTTCGCACCAAGGTACATGGACCGGTACTCGTCGTTGGTGAGGTCAGCGAATCGGTTCAGGCCGACCTTGTAGGTTCGACTCTCGGCGTTGTGCTCGTCGATGAAGCGAAGGTTGTCCTTGAAGATCTGGAACCTCCTGTCCTTCTCGCCCAAGGCGTTGTAAGCTTTCCCGTGCTGCACGAGCCACGACTCGTACATCGCCATGACCTCCTGGTCGGTGCGCCAGCTGGAGCGCTCCCCGTGGCTCTCGTCGTAGCTGATGATCGACATGTCCAGCGCCGACGATGCAACTGCGAAAAGTAGCAATAAACCGGCGGCGGCAACCGCCATGGTCGGAGAGGATCTGAGGGGAGTAGTCATAGCTGAATCTTGGGTTTTCCCTGTTTGTGGGATGAGAAAGGAGAGGGGAGGATGAAGGATTGAGAATGGAGGTGGAAGACTGGAGCGGTGGATTTATAAAGGACGAAATTTGGGATTCATGAATATTAAATTAATAATAGAAAAAAGAAAAAAAAAATGGGGAAGAAGAAGCATGTGGATGAGAGAAGATAGGTTGGGTTGGGTTGGGAGAGTGGCTATTGGGCCTTTGGGTTGGGAGACTGGCGATTGGGCCAAGGCCCAATAGCCAATGCTGTGCTGCAGCGCAGGGAAGTGGGAACACGCGCGCGCGGTAGTAAAATTATAGATTCCCGACCCGAATCTTTCTCCTTACGCAAATCCCATGGATTCAAATTTGGTGATGTTTTAAATCAAAGGATAAAGGTGGTCAGATATTTGTCCAGTTTTCCTGAAATTTTAATAATTTGGTAACATTTCCAGATTTAAAATTTTTATCGAATTTTTCTTGCACATTTGGGGTTTGGATCAAAGATTTGTTTGCATAATAGAAAATAAGAAAAAAAATTATTTATTTTATTTTATCTTTCTATGAAATATTATTGAAAATAAAATTTCATGATGAAACATTTTTAAAAAATAAATATTAGTGACGTAAAAAATTAAATTTTATTTATTAATTTGGTATAATTTTAATTTTTTTACTTTATTTAATAGTCGAATATAAAAAAAGAGTGGATTGCTTTGTATTTTTCCTTAGGATACGTTTGGGCCAAAAATTTTATTTGGCAAAATGAAAAGAAACAAAATAAGGAGGAAATTATTTTTTTATTTTATTTTTCTTTTATATTAAATACTATTAAAAAAATTATTTTATGTGATTAAAAAATTATATATTAATAATGTGCAAAATTAAAATTTTGTTCGCATATTTTTTTATTTTCTTTCTCACTTTTTTTGACAACCAAACATGAAGATAAGAATTTTTTTTATATTTTTCTTTCATTTTCCTAATATTTTTCAAATTTCAAACGGAACTTTAATGCTTTTCAAGTCCCAAATGGGCCTTGATTTTTGGGTACTTGTAATTTATTCGTTATTATTGAGTCCATTGAGGAGTATAAATGTTCTAAAATAAAACGTTTAGATAAGACGCTTATGGGATTTCGTGGGATTGTTGACGCCTTTTGACCTAAATGCCCTATTTGGAATTTAGAAAAAAAAATTATATAGATATATATATATATATATATATATATAAGATTTTATTTTTTATATTTGATTATCAAGAAAAATAAAAATATAATAAATCAGTTAACAAAAATTTTGATCTTACACATCATCGCCATTTCATATTTCTTAATTTTCAATCATATTAAAATATTTTTTAATACTATTTGATATGGAGAAAAAATATAATGAAAAATAAAAATTGCCTTCTAATAAAAATCGACTTCTTAATTTTCTTTCCTTTTTCTTTTCTCAATAGAATCTTTAATTTAAACAAACATGTCCTAAATAATTATATGAATAAATAGTAGTAAATTTAAAGAGTTTTGCTATTATTAGAAGAAAATGACGATACATTTTTACATCATTTGCTCTAAATTATAAAGTAAAAAACATTGTTCTCCCTGACATTTGATAAAAAGACACTAACCTACTCTAAAATTTCAAAAATTTCAGGAACATTCCTTAAGATTTTAAGAATTTCAAAAATTTCCTATGAAATTTCTCACAAAGACACAAACCTCTCCTTATATTTTGTAAAAAGACAAGTCTTTTAAGAAGAAATTTGTATTTCGTTGTTAAAATTTAGGAAACTAAAAATAAATAAATTAAGAACATGATTTAATAAATGCTTATTTTCACCCTCAAAAATACTAAAAAATATTATTAAAATGAAAAAAAAAACAGTATAAATAAATTGTTTTATAATTATTTACTTATTCATTATATTTCATAGTTCACTTTATGAGACAATTTTTATTGGAAATGACAATAGAAAAATAGTAAACAAAATATTTGAATGGCTTATTATTTTTAAGATTTTTAGAAATTTTATGGACATTTTTACCTTGATTACATTTTAAAATTTTTAGTGGTTATTTTGTTTTAATTTTAATTAAAAATTATATATATAATGAATGATTTAATCCAAAGAAAATTTAATTTTGGATATTAAAGTACTCTAACAACAAATTGACAAAATAACTGAAAATTAATTTTTTATATTTTATATATTTTTTAAAAAATAATTATAAAGTCAACAACAAATATATTGTTTATACACAAAAATAAATAACAAAAATTAATATTTCAAAATTTGGTAAAAATATAAAATAAACTTTTAAACCCATAAATTTTAAGTAAATTAATAATAAATTTTTTATTAATTATCCAAAAAAACATTTTGCTGTGCTTTTTTTTTTTTTTTCCTTTTTTAAAAATATGGTGGGCTACTTTTCAAACCAGCGCGTGCAAAAGGACAGGAATGAGAGTGGCTCAGCCACGTAACTGTCATTTTATTGGGTGGCCCATCCCCGACTCCCAGAGGAGTACGCAAATAGGACTCTTCTTTCTCTTATGTTTTTATTTTGGTGGGTCCCACCTTGAGATAGGATCCTTCTCTTTCTTTCTTTCCTATTTTACATTTTTGCACCGATTGTTTGATTTATTTACTTACCCTACCTGGCTACCTCTAACCTCTCCCTCTCACGCCGACTCTGGTTGCGCATAACACCGTTTCCAAACATGCGACTATCTCTTAATATTTTTATTCAAGGAAACCCATAGGGCCATAGCACAACTTTAATTAAAAACATGATCAACTCCAAAACCCTCTTGATTAATCAAATCTAATTCTTATGATTCCCCCATGTGCTTTATGGTGGGAGACCAACTTATATATATAATACCAAATCGAAAGTCGGTCGCACGAGTTTCATATATATTGTTTTCAATAATTTTTCACATAATTAAATTTGATAGTTTAAATATTTTCAGGAGATGTTAATAATGCCAGGATGTGATTAGCATACCTAATATTTAATTAATTGAAAAAAATAAAATAAGAATGGAAAGAATATTAATGATGATGATGATATTAATTATTATTAGTTAGCAATTGTTAATACAAAATAAGTTTGAGAGATTGTTTGGTCTAATTAAAAATTATTTTAAGTTTGTGTTTAACAATGAATTTGATGCCTCGTAAATATGAATTTTAATGGACTTGAATCAAACTTAATGCAAAATTTATGTTACATTTTTTGTTTAAATTTACATTTAAGATTTTAAACATAGATTAAGGGTTTTGTTAGATTCATTTTCAAAAAAAAAAACAATTCTTAAAATGGTTTGTGTATGTATATGTTTTTAGATATAACTCATTTATCATCCTATATTCTTGTACTCCTGTTTGGTTTGCTAAATCAGACCTGAAATGGAATCAAATTTCAATATTTGAATATGATTCCGATTCAGATGAGTTAGAATCAATTTTTATTGAAATAAACTCATTTTATAATAAAAATATTATAAAAACAACAAATACTAATAATACTAATTATTATTACTATTATAATAAAAACAATAATAACTGCAACAATATTATTTTTATTATTTTAAAATAGTAAAAAATAGAAATATTAATGATAAAAGACCAAAATAATAATAATTTTATTATTTTTGAGCATATACATTATAAAAATAATAAAAAACAATTAAAACTAATAATAATTACAATAAAAATAATATTTTATTATTGTAAAATAACAATAACAACAAGAACAAAGCAATAAAAGGGAAAAAATTATAATAATTATTAATTTAAGAATAATAATTATTATTAAAATAATAAAAATAGTAATGAAAATAATAATTATTACACTAATAATAATCACTATTATGAAAATAATAAAAGAAACCAATCAAACAAAAACAACAACAAATAATAATAATAATAATAATAATAATAATAATAATAATAATAATAATTGATATTATTATTACAAAACAATAACAACTAATTATAATTAAAATAACAATAATAACAACAAATAATAATATTTATTACTACTAAAATAATAATAAAAACCAAAAAAATAATTATAAAATTGTTGGGGAAGTGGCTCATATTTAGAGCAGATCATATGTACCGGAAAAAGTTATGTGACACAGGGGACAGAGGGACAAAAGCAAGGTGCAGCTAAGGAGGGCAAACTGTCGACAATTTAAGGCCAAATCGTCCACGGTTTCAGGCAGTAGCTACAAAGAGTTTTCTTCTGCTCCAAACTGTCGACGATTTTTGTCAGCATAGATTACGTATTTTCAAATCAAGGGCTTGTAGATTGGGCTTATCTGGAGGATTTTCCTCCGAGGGATCGATACAGATGTAGTTTAGACATGCTAGAACACTTCTATACACATTGGGTTCATACTTAAACAATATTGTAACCCAAAGAGCCAACTCTACTGCGTGATTTCGCTACAACACCTTTACTAGTGGTATGTCCTTAGTATGCAGCTTTTGTACCTTCTGGTCCAAAATCTAGACCAATACCTCATCATATGCTAATGCATCTCTGATCTCCAGAGATTCATAACTTAGCACGTGCGTAGGGTCTGACACGTACTTCCTCAGCACTGACACGTGAAACACATAATAAACTCTAGAAAAATGAAATAGAGTTGTGTGCAATAATTAAAGAAGAATCCGACAGTATTTTGTTTGAAAATATGATCAATCCATAAGAACCTGCCAATATCTAAGCACTTCAAATATATACGCGCAACCAGCCCCAAGGAATTTAAAATTTCAAAACAAATGAGCCAAGCATAAATATTTAAATCTAAGATCAAATTTCATTTGCACACAAGATATTCAATCATTTCAGCCTTTTGGGAAAATGTCTACGAAAAATTCGGCAGCATAACGGCTGTAAACAAGACATTTCCCAAAAAACTTGTACTTGATAGTGGGTTATTTTCAACAGATAAAACATATAAAGCAAGCAACAATCTAATATCCACAACTAGCATGCAAATTATATCACTGCATCCGTCATGCATAAGGCTTTCAACACAAGCATGCTTTCCAGTGGTTCAATCAACAACTCATAAAAGAATTGAACCATCCAACATATGACATGACCAGTAACTAACAATAGATAGTTATGAGATTAGTGCAGAGTTGTTCTCACAGGAGCATACAAACATATAAGCATAGGTAAAAGTTGAGAACAATTTAATGAGTATAGACATGAGAGATGAATGCTCCCCCTCAATTATGCACTTGACTCATATAATGTCTTTTTCTTATTTTTCAAATCATTAAGTCATTTAACTTAATTCGAAAAGCTGAAGCTCTAAAGGATTTGATTTAATGTTTGAGAGCTTATAAAAGAAATTTTGGATTAATACTCTTGAAAAATTAAAATTTAAGTTATGTTCAAAGAGTATTTATAATGAATGGACATGATTCAAGATATTTGCATGGAAGATGATATGTCCAAACAATTTAGATAAAGAGCAATTAGAAGAGCATGAATTGGGGAACATTGCTCTTTGGTGATTGGAAAGTATTCTTTAGGTATGATCACAAATTTGAAGCAAGGATACAAACCTATGAGAGGATTTAAAATTTAAGCTCAAAGGGAATTTTTGATTTAGTAGTGAAACTTGAATCCCCTAGTGGATGCCTCTAATTTTGATAAAAAAAAAATCTTTTAATAAGCACTAGAAATATTTGAAATTTATGATCAATAGTGCTTCAAGCCTAGTGTGATGACCAAACTAAGGTTAAGGCTTTTATATTCAAAAATGAGTTTAGGTTTAACTAATATATATCGAGATGGATTCCTTAAAACTCAAATGTGTGCAATGGACATAATATGCTTAATTTAAGATTTGTATATTCAGGCATGAATTAAGCATTAAGAATTCTATATCCAATAAGGATGCTTTTTTCCATTTAGAAGTAGATTTTAGTTAAGTTATAGCCAATAATTTTATATTTTAACCAATGAATATATGCATTAAATTCAGATTGGTTATATACTTGCATTTGCAGATTGGCTTGATTTTTCAAGGTACTTAGTATATAAGGTTTTAAATAGTAGACATATACTAACATTTTACATTTTCAGCCCAAACTGCTTCCTAAGCTTTTAGTCAACACTACCCCCTATAGCTAATCCTAACTGCTAAGGAAGAAATATGTGATCATGTAATTCCTGTTTGAGTAAATCCTTCCTTGAATTTCAAGGGGTTTGTTTTCTTAACCACCTATACCATTCTTCTATCTTTTATTCTCAATGGGTTAGGAGTAGGTGGTACTTTGAATCTCCATACTCGTTTGGGTTTCACACATTTTCTTTTAAATGGGCAATCAAATTTTATGTGCCCCTTCTGTTTACATAAGATGCATGTGGTGTGAGTGTATGGAATGGAGGAGGTACTAGCATAGTGTTTCGATTCTTTTACAAAGTATCCCATGTATAGGTTCTTCTTTTTCCTATTTTCAATTCCATTAAAACTTATACCTTATTTATCTAAGGTCATCCTTTGTGAACCTAAGAGTTTGTCAAAATTTTCTTTACCTCTAGTGAATGTATGGTTGATCTTAGATTGATCTTCTACTATCTTTTCTAGATCTTGCAATTTGAATCTTTCAAGTCTTTGCAAACACTTTGTAATTTAATAATCTCCTTAGTCATGTTATTTGCTTTGCATTCAAGTTCTGCAATAAGAACATCTTTATTATTATCATTTGAAGTTTGAGATCTTACTGCTTTCAGTTCTTTTTCTAATTTTTCATTCTTGTTTACTAACTCTTTGATTTTAAAATCATTTTCCCTTTCAACAAGAACTTTTGATTCACATTCTTTCTCACATGCCTCATACTTGTTCTTCAAAGCAGTATATCTTTTGTTAGCTTTAACAAGTGACTTATGAATTCTAACATATTCAATTTGTAGTTCTTCATAAGTAGGCATGCTCTCGCCATCACTACTATCATATGATTTAGAATCAAATGCATCATTCAAATCATCACATGAATCATTGTCAGGATTATCTAATAACATAGAAGGAGATGGGTTTACCTCATCGTTGATTAGAGCTATGAAGGACGATTTACCTCCTTCAAGATCCGTAAAGCTTGAATTACAAGGAGTGATCACTTTTTCCCGCGTAGTTGCTCCATATCTCCTTTCAAGCTCCTCCCATATCTCCTTAGCACTGTTACATGTCATAACCTCACAAAGGACATTAGAATCTAAAGCATGCAGCAAGGTGTTCAAGGCATCAAAATTTATTTGCACTAAGTTCCTACGATGATCATTCAATTCATACTCAGATTTAGGAACACTAGTACATCCAATGGATTTAATAGGCATAATATCACCCTTGTTGAATCAGGTGTAATCCCAAGAAGGGGGGGGGGGGGGAATTGGGTATTTAAAAATTCTTTGTCATTTATTTACCACTTAAACCTTTCTTATATATATTTACCAATGAATTCTTATTACTCAATTACTTATGTGCAATGCTATCCAACCTATACATGCAATATAAACAATTTAAATGTAGTGCTAAAAGTAAAGAGTAAAGGGAAGAGAGAAGACAAACACGATTTTTACGAGGTTCAGCCGACTTGGCCTACGTCCTCGCCTTGAGCAACAACTCAAGGATTTCACTAAATTCTTGCTCCTTAAATTGGGACGGAGCTTTCCTTACAATTCGCTGCTTACAAGAGGTACAACTTCCTCCTTACCCACTGCTTACAAGAGATACAACTCTCTCCTCAAACCCCGGTTCACACATCGAACCGTGTATATAATAGAATCTGAAAAACAATACTCAAAATTACTTCTAAATAAAGCTCGTGAGTACAATTCGAATTCCTAACACATTAACATATGATTGAACTTGAAGCTCAGAATGTATGAAAACGATACGATCGTTTTATGTATGGTATGCTTCAACACTCAAAACCCTTTTTATCAAAAAACTCTCAAGTAAATAAATATTTGAAATGCCTTGGAGTATGTTAAGGTTCTAGTTCACTTTGTAAGAATGCACAAATATGTCTAATGTGAACTTGTTAAAAGTTTTATCTTGAATGTTTTATCAATCTATATCAAAAGCTTTCTATCAAATATTTAATCACAACCCGATCTTTGTAATATGTAAATATATATGATATGTAATTCAAAGATCAAAATACTGAGTATAAGGTTTTCAAAACACAATATCCCTCAATAAGATAAATATTTATGAATACCAAGGATATATATTCAAGTATTTTAATATATCTAAATTATGAATCCTTTAATTGAAAACACACTTGAATCAAACCATTTAATCAATAACAAAACCTTAATCAAGTAATGATCTTTTCAAAAACAATTTTTATATGTATGTGCACACTCAAGATCAAACTTTTCTAATGATTTTCAATAAGTAATGAGATAAGAGGTTCTTGAAACTAATAAGTTGAATGATCAAACCTCAATACTAGAATGAGAATTCAAATGAGTGACCAAGTTCCCTTTGAGATTCTGAGTTGATTTACCCAAGCTCGATGATTAGAAATTGAAGTGTAGGCAATCGTATAGCAATAGGAGCAAGTTTTCCATTATTCTTTCAACAAGATGTGTTCTTCTCTTTCTTGTGTATCTTAGTTTCGTTCTAGGGTTTAGATATTCAGTATATATAATGTCTTACCCTTAGGATTGATCTCAACCGTTGGATCAAAGAAATAGTTCGTAAGTTTGTTTAATAAAAATCAAAATTTTAAGTTTCCCATAGGTTCAGGCGCCTAAGGGTGAAGCCCAGGTGACCTAAGTTCCTTAACCTTTTGAAAAAATTAGCTTGGAATGCAGGGTTAGGTGCCTAAAGAGAGGAGTTCAGGCTCCTGAAGCCAGGTCAGGCGCCTAAGGTCCCAAGGTCAGGCGACCGAAGAGCCTCGGCCAACTTGCTGTGTTTCCCATTAATTCTTCAGGCTACCGAACTTAATCTTCTGGCTCCTAAAGAAATTCTTCAAGCGACTAAGGTTAAGTTCAGGCTACCGAAGTCCCCTTTTTCTCAATTTTTCTTTTCTAATTTAAAAATCTGCTTTGCTCTCTTTCTTGGGTCTTTTATAAAACACATTTTTCATGATTTTAAAAGTATTTCTAAATCCATGAAAGTCCCCTAATGATATACATGAACTGCATGAATCCTAAAATCATTCTAAATTATGTTGAGCCTCAAATTAAATAATATGAAAATGTAAGTACATGAGTTCTAAATACCCATTCTCATGATGTTCTTGAACTTTTCCACTTGCATCTTGATTTTTGTACTCTTTGAGTTCCATGGATCTTGCCAAGATATATATATATATATATATATATATATATATATATATATATATATATATATATATGCTTTGCTTTATGACTTCCATGACTCGTTGTCCTTCCGTGAATGCTTAATATGATTTCTTAAGCTTAATGCATAGATCAAATACCAAGTGATTTGTCATTATCAAAACTGGATTGGACTCACAAAATCAACAACCCTGATCAATGACATTCCAAAATTTCCAATTTAAAGCTTTCATATACACAGTCATTCTGAATTTCCATATAGCATAGTTTTCACCACAGAATACTAGTGGGTGTGTGACCAATCTTCCCTCACATGAAGGGGATGCACTAACACGAGTCATCATGATCTTTTAACTAAATGACGTCTAAGTCTAAGTTACGAGGCTCTGATACCAAATGTTAGATCTAGTGCAATTCCAAGAGGGGGGGTGAATTGGGTATTTAAAAATTATCATCTAGGTCAATTGGTTTAACAACAGTATTGCACAACCTAGGGTCAGTCTATACGATTAAAAATTAAACATATACGTGCAATAAAAGTAAAGTGCCGAAAAGTAAACAGTACACGCAATATGTTATTAAGGTTCGGCCAAATTGCCTACGTCCCCGCCTTTACTAACAAGCACAAGAATTACCACTATAGACTCACTTAACGGGTGGAGCGGCACCTAAACAACCAGGTCAATTAGCACAGGGCTGACCTCAACCTTTACAATCAGATCAATTAATACAAGACTGATCTCAACCTACACAATCCTTCCCAGGCTGGATTAACGCCCCCTCAGGCCACGCTTGGAAATACAACAGTAAGTTCACAATAAAATGGTACAGTGATTATACTTTCATGTAAAACCGATATGTACCCAATATAAGTGCAATCACATACACATCAACAATATAGGTAAATATAAGCTCAGTGATGTGTAAATATGTGCAAATAACACTAAATAGGATATGATCACAATAATGTTCAAGAGTGTTCTAAACAATCAATACCTTGGAATTTAAGTAAAGCACAAATAGCAAATCAGTATTCCAAAGATATCAATCAGATATTCAAACTAGTTCAAGAAGATTTTCTTCAATGAAATAGGCACACTACTAGTTTGAAAATATTTTGCTTGTATGAAAATATCTTTGCACCACCAAAAACAAAGCTATTGGACACTTGCAATAACAATGCAAATATCCTAAGCTTATTAGGTTATCCCAACACAAGATTTATAGTATGAAAATTAGTGGGATAAACCTAAGCTAAACTCCCCAAAAATATCTCACTCACACAAGCAAGTGGGAGTTTTGAGCAAGATTTTGTAATCACAGTCACACAAAATGAGCTCTCACAATCTCAAAATATATTAAAGGAATGAAAATTTGACAGTCTTTGGCCAAAGAGTGTATTTTCAAAAGAGATGATTTTTTTGGCTAATCTACTTGCTAATCTTATGCTAATCTTGCAAATAAACTCATATTTATAGTGAGAGGTAAAAATATAACCGTTTGGGATATGTTGGGAATAATTAAAAAAATCTCAAATAGTTAAAATGCAATTAGCCCAATTTAACCCACTTTTACTGCTGTTAAAATAATTTTAACTCGCTGAGGTTTGGGTGGCTGAACCGAGGTTCGGTCGCCCAACCAGACTCAGTAATAAAACATATTCAAGGTAGTTCGGTCACCCGGATTCAGGTTCGGTTACCCGAATCAAAGTCAGTAGCATTGCTTCATAACTTCGGGTGCCTAGTCCTATATTCAGTGGCTCGAATCCATGTGTTCGGTCGCCCGAGTTGGTGAACTATCCCTTTCGAGGGGTTCGGACGCTCGTGGACAGTACGCACAAAAAATTTCGGCCGCCCAAGAGCCCAAGTCAACTGTTGACTTATCAACAGTTTGGACACCCAAGGAGTTATGAACTCCAAGGGTTCAGTTGCATGAGATCTCTCAATTTTCCTATTAATGTTCAATTTCAGCACAGATTTAACACTCCTATATTTTATATGATATGTGTGTGAGTGTTGGGACCAAAAGTCTTACTATGGTCTTACTGAGGTCGTTTTGAGATAGTCCCAAAAATCCAGCCCCTATGGTCATTCTACGGTCATTTTGAGCTTACAATTACCTACATGCATGGCATGTAGAGATTATTACAGACCGATATGAATTATTACAGAATAATATAAAAATAAATGCAAATACAATTGAAAATAGGTCTTCATTCCTTTTGCTTCTCCAAGTGTCATCAATGAAGTTTGATCTTCATAAGTCGTATGACTTGCTTGACTTCTTACCAACAGTGCATGCTAAGGATAGACTTGTTCAAGAAGTTCAGTGTATAAGTGAGAAACATTGGTTTTGTCATAATTAAAATAGGATCAGACTTATAGAGTCAATAGGAACCCCTGTATTCCAAAAATTTTAACTTAATCAGTTCAACCCCAGAATATTTATCATTTAACATCTCCTTCGCCCACACCCTCTCAATAATTAATTTAATATTAAAAATATTCTACTTGCCCTAATTTTGGAGTGGTGCCTAAGAACTTCAAATCAAGCTTTTGCTCTAGTTAACTTGGAGAGAAAGTCCCTTGGAACCTCGTGGTGGTTTCCGATCATCGAATCTGGTTAAATCCTGGTCATAATCAAAGAGAGAAGGAGAAGAAGTCGTAGCCCTAGAATGAGAGTGAGAGAGGAGAGAGGAGAGAAAATTTTACGCTGAAATGGATCTAGGGCCTCTTTATAAATTGGCGTTCATCAATGAGTCTAAAAGGTTCGTCGACGAACCCAAGAAGAACATTCGTCGACGAGAACATCCGGTTCGTCAACGAATCCATTAAATCTAAATTTTTCTAGCTCTCGGTGTCTCTTCGTCGACGAGTGCAGAAACCCTATTGTGTTGTCCTGAAATGTTTTTTCTTTCCTTTATTTATTTTCCCTTTTTCTTTTATTTTCTAGGTTCAGGTTATTACACATTCACAATAGGTATATATAAAATAAATAATCAAATGCAAGTAGAAATAAAAATGAGATAAGGGAAGAGAGATGCACACTCCAGATTTTACGAGGTTTGGCCAACCCGGTCTACGTCCTCGCCTTGGGTAGTTTACCCAAGGATTCCACTAATCCGCTCCTTAAACTTGGACGGAGCTTCTCATTACAATCCATTGCTTACAAGAGGTGTAGCTTCCTCCTTATAATTTGTTGCTTGCAAGAGACGTAGTTTCCTCCTTCCCGATTCACAACCTGAACCGTAAATACAATGAATAAATAAAAATTTTCAGATACACTCAGATGCTTCTCAACAAGATAATTTGTACAAGTGAAATCCTAAACACTCTCACAAGAAATAGCTTGAAACTCAATGGAGCATAATTTTTGTAATAGATGAATATATGATGTATAAAGATATGTATGATGATTTCTCAAAAGATCTAAACTCAATATGATATATCTCCAAAAATAATTTTTCAAATAATATGTGTGTTGGAGATCTAGGGTTTGCTTTCAAATAGCTTTTGTATAAACAAAAGAATATGAAATCTTTGAATAAAAATATGAAAGTGAATGCTTCAAAGATTTAGGCCCCAGTATAACCTTTTTCCATAAAGATTTATCAACAATGAATATGCAAAAAAAAATAGGTTTCTTATTCTCAATAAAATATTAAATATAAAAGTATGAGAGAAGAAAACTTTTGAGATGAAGATTGAATGCCCAAATAAAATATTTGTTTATCAAACCTTAATACCAAATATGCTTGCAAGATATATGAGTGAATGCTCTTTGAAAAATTGAGAGAATGCCCAAAAGATGTCTGAATGCGATAAAGTGTAGGCAAGAGCTTTGAAACTAGGTTTTAGGGTTGATATTTATAAGTACTTTCGGCATCTAGACGTTTTCTAACCGTCGGATCATTGAAATATATTTTAATTAAAAAAAATTCTACTTTTTAAGAGCTGGAGCATTATTCTGCCCAACTGACTCATCGACGAGACTAGGGGATTTGTCGACAAGTGGTTTGTTTGAGAAAATTAGGGTATCAATATTTTCTCGTCGACGAAGACATGCATTAGTCAACAAGTGGCCTTTAAGCATTCATCGATGAGGTTAGGGGACGAGTTGACAAGTTCCCTATTATTCAGCCCTATTAACCTTCTAAAATACAAATCCAACCTAGGACAAGTGCATATGAATATTTCATGAGAAACATGCATCTTAGGGTCCGTCTATTGGTCCTTTTGATCTTCCAACTATATCTTATGAAACATGTAAATACAAATATTGTAACAACCCAAAAAATATCCATATTCAAATATTAAAGAGAGAGGAAACTAGATACAGAAATAGAAGGAGGCCGTATACTTCGTCGACGAGAAAATACCGAGAGGGGTTCTGAGGTAGCCTGAATTTCGTCGACAAATACAGGGCCTCATCAACGAAATTTGTGAAGGACTCGTCAATGAACACAGGGTCTCGTCAACGAAATCCCTTGTGATATATATAAACGGAATCCGGGATTCATTTCATTTTAAAAAGGTCTCTCTCTCTCTCTCTCTCTCTCTCTCTCTCTCTCTCTCTCTCTCTCTCTCTCTCTCTCTCTCTCCCTACGACTTTCTCTCCCTTCTCTCTTCATTTCTGGCCCCACCAGTCGCCAGATCAATGATCCAAGGCTACCACGATGCTCCTGGTGAAATTCCCTACAAGTTTGCCGGAGCGGATCGTCAAGAAAACAAAGTTAGATTTCATCCCAAATTCTGGGTAAGGTCTTTTATTGAGTTTTTGGCTTTATGGTAGTTATAAGAAATGACGTGGGCGAAAAAATAATAATATTTTGTTTTGGGATATTGTGTTTTCAGGAGGTTGATATAGGAATCCTGCAAGTATAGAGCCAGATTTTTATGGGGACTTTTCAAATTGAAGTAAGGGAAATATGCTATGCTAGTAGTTTTAATAAAATTAATAGAGATTTCGTAAGCATATTTTTATGTTATTCTATTATATAGTTTTTATAGAAAACGAGCATAAATGTTTGTGTGGCCTAAGTAGACTTTTCATGTGAAGAATGAATTTAGACAGTTGTTATGAAACATCATACTATACTAAATACAAAGATATAGATAGTATATACATTTGATATGGTTTTCCAGCATATGAGATTATATAGAGATAGATTTATATTCGTAGAGAAATGTACATACATATACAGTTTTATATGAATAGTTCATAAAACGGTTATATACATATATCCAAATACATGTATACAGATACTTAGATCAGTATTTTATATTGCAGTTTATTACAGAACGGTATATACATATATACAGTGTTATAACATGCCATGTTTTTCCTATTACCATAACATACATAACACAGACAGAGTATATATACAGAATACACAGATAGATATACAGAGGTAGCATCAAGATGCTACAAATACAGTGTTTACAGTATAGAAAGACAGAGTTATGGTAATTTTGGAAACACGATGAAAACAGTAAAAGAGTATATATATATATATATATATACATATGTATATAGTATCAGATCCCTGAGGAAAGTTATACAAATAGATACAGATTACAGAGCACGGTACCGTTGCTAGATACAGATAGAGTGCAACCAGATAGCTCAGATAGTATGTGGGTACCGTCAGTCATGCTCGGAGAGTATGCAGCTCCCCAGTACACAAGGTTGAGGGGGCCGGTTTGATGAGGTAGTAGCCAGTCCCGAGCTTAAGAGAGGATGCAGTTTGGGCGGACTGAGATAGTGTAGAGTATGATGACCTATCTGGAGGGCCGACCAGATAAAGTCCCGCCTACGGGCCGCACAACCCTGTCATGAGGGGTTAAATCATGACGTACAGAGTCCCAGGGATGAAGTACAGATATTTATATATTTACAGTTTCACAGTATAGTATGATATTACCAGTATGAAAAGTAGAAAATAGATGATACAATATGTTTTAAATAAAGAAAGAAAGATATGCTTAAAAGATATGATTTATAGATGATTTATTACATTACAGTTCAGTCATTATTTTAAAAGTATTCTTAACTTAGTTGCCACACACTAGTAATAGCATATTTCCACTTACTGAGCATCGACTCACCCCTTTATTTTCACATTTTCAGGTGAGCCAGATAGGTGAGCAGATCAGGCTCGCGGATAAAGAGAGTATTTGGTCACCCTGGTTATAGGGTGAGTTTTTGGCAGAGATGTGTATGTTTTTGGGATAGATAATAATGGAGTGGCACTTTTGTGTATGGTTTGTATATTCTAGAATCTGATATTGTATAGTTTATGTATAAATGGTTTCATGATATATGTTTCCGCTGCGTAGGAATGTTTACTGTATATATAAAAATAATAATAATAATAAGAATTTTGAGATCATTACAAAATGACTAAATGCACATTACAATTGAAAAGTTGAATTATCTTCATCCTTTTGCTCTTTACTTTCATAGAATAAGCCAAGCTGTATGCGCTTCAAGTTCCTTATAGCTTCCATAGCATTCTTACCATATGTGTGTGCTCCTATTCAAAATCTCAATGCATAGGTAAGATACTATGTGATTTGTCATTATCAAAACAGAATTGGATTCATAAAGTTAACGCAATGATCATAATAAAACCGAAGTGCTGCTCCCGTAGACATAAGCTATTGCCTAATCACGTAAATCTTGTGCGTTCTAGTTGTGTTTTTGATTCTTCATATTATTGTTTGATTACTTCTTGAGTATATTTCATCATTGAGTGATTGCATTAGTGTTTGTTGATTGTTTCGCAATTGATTATGTGCTTCTGTTGCATGAGTTCAAGTTAAACGAACATCAACAGAAATCTATATAATTACATTTGTACCCTAATAATAATCATTATTATGAAAATAATAAAAGATAATAATAATAAAACAAAAATGACAACAAATAATAATATTAATTGTAATTATTATTATGAAAACAATGACAAATAATAATAATTATGATAATAATAATAACAAAATTATAATATTTATTACTTTTAAAATAATAGTAGCAACAAGAACAATAATAAATACAAAAATAAATATTATTATTTTAAGGACAATAATTATTCTTAACATAATTTAAAAATTATAGTAACAACTAATAATTATATATAATGACAATAATATTTATTGCTATGCAATTAATAATAACAAAAAGAACAATAACAATAATAGTAAATAAATAATTATTATTATTATTATTATTATTATTATTATTATTTTAAGGACAATAATTGTTATAAAAATAATAATAGATAATAATAAAGCTATTAATCATCCCAGGCAGGAGTACATAGAGTCAGGGGGTGAATGGACTCTTTTTTGCATAATTTGTATTTTTATACAAAATAAAATACTTGGTAAGATTGCAAGCAATTATATCACAATATACAAAAAATAAATCATGCACAAGATAAAATAAAGAGTGAAGAGAGAGAAAGTTTAACACTGGAGATTTAACGTGGTTTGACACCAAGCCTACGTCCACGCCTTAGCACCAAGCCAAAGATTCCACAATCCACTATGAATACTCCTTCACTAGCAGAGCAAGCCTTACACCTCAGGTACCAAACCCTATACTCAGGAACAAATCTCTACCGCGCTCACCAAGAGCCTTTGGTTCACAAAGAACCTTACACCAAACGGTTCACAAGGAACCTTACAAGAAGATGATTACAATGAAATGTTCCTCACAATGAGCTAATATGAAATACAATCCAAACCTCACACTTCTCTCTCAAGAATTGAATCAAACACAATTAAAGAGCAAAAGAGAATTGAGCACTTGAGTATGAACTAAGATGCAGGTGCTAGGTTTTGTATAAAATGATATTTTTCACTATGAACTTGTATAAATCACTAAAACCATTCTAAACAAGTCTAATAACTTGTATTTATAGCCAAAACCCATTTTCAGCAGTTAACTAGTAGTTGGGAGCAATTCCCAAACGAAACTAGCCGTTTTCTAGCAGTTAGTGCGCTGGGCTCGAGAGCACTCGTCGAAAAATCCCCTGCTCTTGTCGACGAGTCCCCTGCTATCGTCAACGAGTCACCTAGGTTGATGACTCAAATTGGGTACTACAATTGCTCGTTGACAAGTCAATACTCGTTAGTCGACGAGTTGCACACACACACACACACTAGTCGACAAGTGCCCTACTCTCGTCGTCGAGTGACCTGGGCAAAAACTTAATTACCCTACTAGAATACACTAGTTGATGAGTCCATGTGACTAGTCGACGAGTCCACTGTTTTTCTTACTAAAAAACCTTTTAGTAACTTAAAACATTTCTTGGACATAACATATGAAAGACACTAAGTCTAATAAAGAAAAAAATTTGTCCAAGTGAGTTTCCCCTTAAATATAAGATATCTTGATTTATGAAAACACATTTGAAAGATCATTTAGATATCTTATATGCTTAGTATATCCTTTATGAAAATACTTGATTTTATTTAAACCTTTAGGACATAAACCATGTTTTGACAAAATTGGGACTAAGTATGAAAATGTTCTTAAAACCAATATGTTTGAAAACTTGTCCCTTTGAGTTTAGGATTCTTTTGACAAACTCTTTATTTTATATTTGAAAACTATTAATGTTGAGTTTGTGACTTTAGTGAAATCCTATAAACTCATGTGTCCTAATATGTATGTGCATTGCTCAACTCTTACTCAGAAATCATGTAAGAAAAAAAACATAAGAGTTACAATATGTACTACCTCACACAATCCCTATTACATAATATTCAATAATAAGCTTCCTTGGATTGTGCTTGGGTCCTTCCGAGTGAGTGTCGTTTTGATCTTTCCTTCTCGACGTCAACTTGGTCCGATCTTTGCCTTTAGTCTAGTGCCTTCATGTATTCGCCACATGAACCTGTATTGAACATGATCTAGAAAGATAGAAAACACTAGGAACCACAAATAGGTTAATATCATCAAAACATATTAATCATGATTATGTAGCCACCCAGGCCAACAAAAGCTAATAATAATTACAGTGATAATAATATTTATTACTATAAAAAATAATAATAACAAAAAAACAATAATAATGAAAGGAAAAATAATAATTATTAATTTTAAAGATAATAATTAGTATAAAAATAAAAAATAATAATAACAACAATAAAAACTATTATTAACACTAATAAAAATTATATCATAAAATAAAAATAATAATATAAAATTAAATAATTATGTATTAGTAGTTTTTATTAAAAAAAAACGAAGACTTATTTTTCATTCCATTCTTTTCTTGATTTTTGTCCTATTTCAAACCAAACCACCGCAATGTGCGTGTGCGCGCGGGGTGGGGGGATTACTCCTTTATATAAGGATATCTTAAACTTGACCATTGAAAAGACAATTACAAAAGCTATTGATAAAATTTTAGTTGATCAATCATCTTTGAAAAATTCTTCAAAAATGTTAAATATTGTTATTGCAATTTTTTTGTACTTTATTTGATCCTAATATTTATTTATTGCCTAATGAATATAATAATATAATTTATTCTAAAAAAGAATACCTTTTTTTGAGCATAAAATTGAGACCTTGAATTTAAGTTTGTATGAATTAAAATAAAATCAATATGGTATAAGATTGTATTTGTAAGAACCCAAACCGTGATATATGGGTTTAAATAAATAAGAGAGCGGCAAATTGGGAATTTAGCAGGATTCGTCGACGAAGCCAGAGTTCGTCGACGAAGTCCATGTATCTCTCGTCAACGAAGTTCAGAGGCTCATCAACGAGGAGAAGTCGAGGGGTTTTGGAAAACCGGAGATATCAGGAATCGTCAATGAATCCACCATCTCGTCAACAAACTATCTATATGACCTCATCGACGAGTACACCATCTCGTCGATGAAGACGCCTAAGTCAAAGGGCTATAAATAGAAGTTTCATTACTTCTAAGCTAAGAAAACTCAAATATCTTCTCTCTATCTCTCTAGAACTCTCCCTACTCTTCATCTCTCTAGATTTCTTTGTCGTTCGTCATGAGAATCGTAAATCTGAAGTTACCACGAGGATCGTGGAAGGATTCTCTACAAGTTCTACGGATCAGATTTTCGGTTTGGCCGGTTTCGAGTTTTTGGCATAAAATCGAGGTAAAGCTCGGTTTTCAACTCTGATCCAATAGTTTTGTAGGGAACAACCTTGTGAGTATATTCTGTACTGTTGATTGTAGGTTTTGGAACTCGGTTCGCTGTTTAAGGGCCTTAGAGTTCGGAATTTGCTATTTGGGGAAAAAGTAAGAGGAATTGTATTTATATCGGTCATTTTTGAAATCGGACTCAATAGAACTGTGGTTCACGGTCCTCTGTGTGTTTTGGCTACTCATTTGGGGGAATCTAACAAAAAAAACTATGAGTTTTTCATGATTACAATTTTGGGAAAAAGGGGCCAACAGGCTGTATCCCTGGTTTTGTTGAAAACCAAATGTATATGTTGATTTATACTGTGTTATAGGGATGACAGTGCCTTGACTTGTTTAAACTGTTTTTTTTTTGAAAAACCATGATTTTAGATTACCAAATGGGTGTGGTTTGTTTGGTTATATGAGCATGCATGTGTGTGTGATTTGTTTAAATACTAGTAGGAACGCAGTTCCGAATTGTTCTAGGTACTGAGAGTGTCCGGCTCTAAATCCGAGAGCGTATGAAATCGATGACCATGGATTGGCAGAGTGTCTGACTCTATATCCGAGGGAGTGAGCCTATTCTGATAGATCAGGCCGAAGGGTGTGGATCCACCAGTTTAGCACCAGGACGATGCCATGGGAGTCGGGGACTAGCCATGTGCCGGTGGCGCCATGTTACGCTGGTTGATGGGTGTGACGACACCGAGATTGCTGATCATGTGTGTGTATCCGTGTATGCACTGTGTAAAATTAGTACTAGATTGCATTTAACTGCGTGTATGTTGCATCATGATAACACTCAAATGCCACACACCGATATAACCTGTGTTCTTCCTTACTGAGAGGTGTCTCATCCCTACTCTACGTACATTTTTACAGGTCCTTCGAGTAATCGAAACTAGCGTCCTGGTGTAGGGAACGTAGTGGCTGGTGTACTACGATTAGTACTTAGGTAAGTGTTAGGACTGTGTTTTGGTGGGTTGCCATTTGAGATATATTGGGCACCCATTTGTACATTTGTGATAGAGCCTTGTTTCTGCTCTTGTATAAACTTTGGTATGGTACTGTATGTGTATAGAATGACCGTATTTTTTCTGCGTATATTTTGTTGTGTTTGGATGTGTATAGGGTGCCTGGGAACCCCACGGGGTCGGACCCTCATCCTTGCTCTGTATCTTTGATGTTTTGTATGATACAGGAACTGGTTGGTTTACATTTTCACCCCTGGATCCCATTTTCAGGTTTGGGGCGTGACAGCTTGGTATCAGAGCTAACCAAGTTGTTAGGTCTTGTAGACTTGGTTAGGCTTATTGTGAGTACATATCAGAGTATAGGATGTTGGATATGGGTAGAGTTGGTTGAGGGTTGTTCTATTGCTAAACCGGGACTTGTCAGCAGTATTCCGTGTTTTTCCTAGAATGACGATTTTAGTAAAAGCAGGGCAGACCATTGACGACTTTCGTGTTCGTGTGTTAGGACAGACCTAGACCTGGCAGGGAGTAGTGAACACAATTAGTGATAGATCATTGTGTTAACTGTATGTATTGTAGGAGTACTAATAGATTCCTATTGTGCTACAGAAAGGAGCCCAAGGATAATGACTTGGGAAGTGGCTCTGAGGAGACTGCGAGTGATGAGTCTCCTTTTGTGCCTTGAGGTTTGACGAGGCAGGTATTACGAGAGATCGGGCGGAATGTGAGGAGACGTGAGCGCTCTCCTACTGCTGCGGGGTGCACCATTGATAGGTTCACACGCATGCATCGTTCCTTGTATATGGTACATCCTTGTAGTACGAAGATGTATCAGGACTTGCGCGAGACCTTCTGGTGGTCTGGTATGAAGAGGCAAATTGCTCAGTTCGTGGAGCAATGTCTGACGTGTCAGCAGGTGAAAGCTGAACATCAGAGGCCAACAAGGCTGTTGCAGCCTTTGCCTATTTCGGTGTGGAAATGTGAGCATATTTCCATGGATTTTGTGACTGGATTGCCGCCAGCAATTCACGGGCAGAATGCTATTTGGGTGATCAAGGATATATTGACGAAATCTGCTCATTTCATACCGATTAAGGTTGGCTATTCTTTGAGTAGGCTAGCAGATATGTATGTGCATGAGATTGTGAGAATACACGAAGTACCGGTGTCCATTGTGTCAGATCGAGATCTGAGGTTTACTTCTCAATTCTGGATGAGCTTGCAGAAGGCATTGGGGGCGAAGTTTACATTCAGTACAATGTTCCACCCCTAGACTGATGGACAGTCGAAGAGGACAATACAGATCTTGGAGGATATGTTATCAGCTTGTGTATTAGACTTCGGTGGTAGTTGGATTCAGTTTCTGCCACTAGTGGAGTTTGCCTATAACAACAGTTTTGAGGCTAGTATCGGGATGACACCGTTTGAGGCTTTGTATGGTCGGAGGTGTCGATCTCCTTTGTATTGGGATGAGGTTGATGAACGTCAGGTTTTAGGAACTAAACTCATGCAACAGGCGTCTAAGAAGGTGGGTTTGATCTGGGAGAGGATTAGATAAGCTCAGAGTGGGCAGAAGAGTTATGCAGATGTTCGCCACTGTGATTTAGAGTTCGAGGTGGGGGGTAAGCTATTTCTGCATATCACTCCGATGAAAGGGGTGATGAGATTTGGGAGGAAGGGCAAGCTGAGCCCGAGGTATATCGGACCATTCGAGGTACTTGAGCGAGTGGGTTCAGTAGCCTATAGGATTTCACTACCCCCAGCACTCTCAAGGGTCCACAATGTGTTTCGCATATCCATGTTGAGAAGGTATGTGTTGGACCCATCACATGTTATTAGCTATGAGGAGTTGGAAATTGGGGATACTTTAGCGTATAAGGAGATACCTATTCAGGTTCTGGACCATAAAGTTCAGAAGCTTCGTACCAAAGATATACCATTAGTGAAGGTATTGTGACGAAACCACGAGGTTGAGGAAGCTTCTTGGGAACTAAAAACAGAAATACGTCGGAAGTAACCACAATTGTTTTGAGTACTTGTACGTTATCTTACTTTGGGTTATGATAGGTGGTTAGTCGTCGGGAGTGTGTGTATATTGTGAACTTTTAAGACGGTTGTATATGTAACAACGATATTCCTCTGCCATAAGTGAGGGTGTGTATATATCTGTATGATGGGGCTAAGTTGTAGTAGTCGCCAGTTTCTTTCTAAAGTTGTGTATATGTGTTTGATTATATGAATGAGTTTGTGAACGAGAGATGGCAAATTTCGAGGATGAAATTTTTGTAAGGAGGGGAGGTTGTAAGAACCTAAATCGTGATATGCGGGTTTAAATAAATAAGAGGGGCAAATTGGGAATTTAGTAGGATTCGTCGACGAAGCCAGAGTTCATTGACAAAGTTTGTGTATCTCTCATCGACGAAGTTCAGCGGCTCGTTGATGAGGAGAAGCCGAGGGGTTGTGGAACCAGAGATATCAGGATTTGTCCACGAGCTATCTATATGACCTCGTCGACGAGTACACCATCTCGTTGACGAAGACGCTTGAGTCAAAGGGCTATAAATAGAAGTTTCATTACTTCCAAGTAAGAAAACTCAAATATCTTTCCTTTATCTCTCTAGAACTCTCCCTACTCTTCATCTCTCTAGATTTCTTCGCCGTTCGTCGTGAGAATCATAAATTTGAAGTTACCATGAAAATCATGGAAGGATTCTCTACAAGTTCTACGAATCAGATTTTTGGTTCGGTTGGTTTCAAGTTTTTGGCGTAAAATCGAGGTGAGGCTCGGTTTTCAATTCTGATATGGTAGTTTTGTAGGGAACAACCTTGTGAGTAATTCTGTACTGTTGATTGTAGGTTTTGGAACTCGGTTCGTTGTTTAGGGGCCTTAAAGTTTGGAATTTGCTATTTGGGGAAAAGGTAAGGAGAATTGTGTTTATATCAGTCATTTTTGAAATCAGACTTGGTAGAACTATGGTTCACGGTCCTGTGTGTGTTTTGGGTACTTATTTGGGGGGATCTAACAGGAAAAACTATGGGTTTTTCATGATTACAATTTTGGGAAAAAGGGGACGACGGACTATATCCTTGGTTTTGTTGAAAACAAAATGTATATGTTGATTTATACTGTGTTATAGGGATGATCGTGCCTTGATTTGTTTAAACTATATTTGTTTGAAAAACCCTGATTTTAGATTACCAAATGGGGTGTGGTTTTTTTGGTTATATGAGCATGCATGTGTGTGTGATTTGTTTAAATGCTAGTAGGAACGCGATTCCGAATTGTTCCAGGAACAGAGAGTGTCCGACTCTATATCCAAAGGCGTATGATATCACTAGCCATAGATTGGCAGAGTTTTTGGCTCTATATCCGAGGGCATGAGCCTATTCTGGTAGATCAGGCTGAAGGATGTGGATCCACTAGTTTAGTGCCGGTATGATGCCATGGGAGTCGGGGACTAACCATGTGTTAGTGGCGTCGTGTTACGTGGGTTGGCTATGGGCCAACGCCATATGTCACGGGTCGGCTTCGGGCTGATGGGTGTGATGACACCGGGATTGCTGATCATGTGTGTGTGTGTGTATGCACTGTGTAAAATTAGTACTAGACTACATTTAACTGTGTGTATTTTGCATCATGATAACACTTAAATGCCACACACCGATATAACCTGTGTTCTTCCTTGCTGAGATGTGTCTCACCCCTACTGTATGTACATTTTTACAGGTCCTTCGAGTAACCAGAACTAGCGTCCTAGTGTAGGGAGCGTAGTGGCTGGTGTATTGCGGTTAGCGCTTGGGTAAGTGCTAGGACTGTGTTTTGGGCACCCATTTGTACATTTGTGATAGAGCCTTATTTTTGCTCTTGTATAGACTCTGGTATGGTACTGTATGTGTATAGAATGACCGTATTTCCACTATGTATATTCTGTTGTGTTTGGATGTGTATAGGGTGCTTGGGAACCCCACGGGGTCGGACCCTCATCCTTGCTCTATATCTTGGATGTTTTGTATGATACAGGAAGTTGGCTTACATTTTCACCCCTGGGTCCCATTTTCGGGTTCGAGGCGTGATAGTATTGACTTCCTTTTAAATCTATACAAATTTAAATATAAGCCTCAAAATTCATGCTACCAAATACTAAGATTATAAAAAGGGTTGATTTCAATTTTCAAGAAGAAAATAATTTTTTATTATTTTTAATAGCTCTTCTCTTAAAATTTTTTTTTGAAGTGTCCAACTTTGATTGAGATTCTTCATTTCTAGTGTAAGGCTAAACAAATTTCATGCCTTGCAATATTACAAAAATTTGGCATAATCTCAAGTTAATAGTAGGATTCATGTCTCAATCCCTTTTCTATATAAATTAATGGTATGATTCATTATTAAAATCGTATATAACAACAACAATCCATATCAAAATAATCTTTTGTTAAAACTGAATGAATGCATTCAAATCTTATTTCATATCCAAAAAGAATTACAATAGTTCGTATATATACAACAATCAGTAACCAAATTAATTTAACAATACAATAACTAAAATATAACAAAAAACATTTGTTAGATGGCTTGCAATTAGCTGTTGTAAGCTAACTGTTGCTGCTTTTGCATGGTAGCATTTTATTCAACACTCCCCCTCAAGTCACAATCCTTGATCTTTGTGACTTGCACTGAAGATTTTACCTTACTTTGCCTTGGAATAAAAATGTCCTTTAATCCTAGCCTTTCTGATAACCTTGAGAATGAAGAAAAACCCAATGCCTTGGTGAATATATCAGCTACCTGGGAGTTTGTTGCAATATGAAGAGTTTTTATCATGCCTTCCATTATCTTGTCTCTCACTAAATGACAATCCATTTTGATGTGCTTTGTCCTTTCATGAAATACTGGGTTTGCAGCTATGTACAAAGCTGCTTGATTGTCACAGAAAAGCATGGCTGGCTTAGGATGTTCAATCTTTAAATCTCTAAGCAATTGTAATACCCACGTAATCTCACAAGCTGCACTTGCCCTAGCTCTGTACTCAGCTTCAGCAGAAGACCTAGAAACGACTCCTTGCTTCTTTGATTTCCAAGATATCAATGATTCACCCAAATAAACAGCACAACCAGTTAATGATCTTCTTGTATTTTGACAATCAGCCCAATCTGCATCACAATAAGATTTAACATGCAATTCTGAATTGCTTGGAAAGAAAATTCCTTTGCTCGGTGAGCCTTTAAGATACTTTAGTATTCTATTGGCTGTAAGCTGGTGAGGCTATCTGGGTTGTGATACAAACTGACTTAGCCTATGCACAACATAGGTAATGTCTGGTCTGGTTATAGTTAAGTATAATAATCTACCAATTAACCTTCTGTACTGAGCTCAATCATCAAGTAGTTTACCTTCATATTTGGATAAATTCAAGTTTTGTTCCATAGGAGATCTAACAGGTTTGCTACCAATAAAACCTGTGTCTTTCAAAATCTCTAATGCATACTTTCTCTGGTTTAAACTGATCCCTTTATCAATTCTAGCCACTTCAAGTCCTAAAAAATACCTTAGTGATCCCAGATCTTTTAAACCAAACTTAGCATCAAGGACTTGCTTCAATTTGTCAACACAAGAAGGATCATTACCAGTAATCAAAATATCATCTACATAAACTAGTAGTACTATAAAGGAACAACCAGACGTGTGAGTGAATAATGAATAATCAGATCTTGATTGAACAAATCCCATCTACAAAATTGTGGTAGAGAATTGTTCAAACCATTGCCTTGAGGCCTGCTTAAGCTTATAAAGGCTTTTATTCAGTTTGCAAACAAGATGCTCCCCCTTGTTGTGAAAGCCTGGTGGAAGAGACATATATACATCCTCAACTAACTCCCCATGATGAAAAGCATTATTTACATCAAGTTGATGTAAAAACCACCCTTTCACAGCAGCTAAAGCAAGTACTATTCTTACTGAAACAGACTTGGCAATAGGTGAAAAGGTATCCAAGTAATCTAAACCAAGTTTTTGAGTGAAACCCTTGGCAACCAAATGAGCCTTGTACCTTTCAATAGAACCATCAAGATGATACTTGATTCAGTATACCCATTTGCACCCAATGGGAGATTTACTAGGAGGCAGTGTAGTAAAAGTCCATGTATTATTTAGTTCCAGAGTAGCAATCTCTTTATCCATGGCTTCTCTCCATTTAGAATATTGAACTGCTTGATGAAAAGAAACTGGTTTTGGAGGAGCAGAATTTAAGCCATGAAAAAAGAATGAAAGGAAGGGCCAAGATGAGAGTAGTTGAGACCATCAGAAATATCATATGGTAAACCAAGAGTAGGTTTGGTACTAACAAGCTTACAAGAATAGTCTGGTAAGTAAGAAGGAGGATGATGAGATCGAGCAGATCTTCTTTAAGAAGGAAGAGGAATAATAAAAGGAGAGGAGACATTAGGCATTGAAGAGAGAGCATCCGCATAATCAAAATTAGAAAGTTCAGTTGTTGGATTTTCAGAATCATGATTAGAAGAATTATGTTCTGCAGAAGGAGGTAAAGATGGGCCGGGTTGTGAAGCATAAGAATATGCATCAATGGAAGAAAATTGAGAGGAAATAAAATGAAAATCAGAAGAACCAGAAGTGCAATGAGGAAAAACAAAATTATCTAGATAAGAAATGGAAGGATTAACAGAATTCCCAAAAGGAAAAATATGTTCATAGAATTGAACATCTCTGGATATAAAAATAGAATTCGTCTAAATATCCAGAATCTTATATCCTTTAATACCATGAGGATAGCCTAGAAACACACATTTTCTAGCCCTTGGTGCAAACTTGTGCCTATTGTGAGAGAGGGTAGAAGCAAAACATAGACAACCAAAACATTTCAAATGAGAATAAGAAGGAGATTTATTGAAAAGAAGTTCAAAAAGACTCTTATTACCTAAAGACTTGGAAGGAATCCTATTGAGTAGGTAAATAACAGTCAATATGTAGTCACCCCAGTAGTTCAATGGCACCTTTGATTGAAATAGCAAAGCTTTTGCAACATTTAAGATATGTTGATGTTTCCTCTCAACAATAGCATTTTGTTGAGGAGTATCAACACAACTCAACTGATGTAAGATGCCATTGTTATGGAAGAAATCCTTAAGGAAAAATTCAGTGCCATTGTCACTTCTAATAGTATGAATTATGGCATTAAATTGAGTTTTAACCATAGCAACAAACTGAGGAAGCAGAAACTGAGTATTAGATTTTTGTTTAACAAGATAAACCCAAGTACATTTAGTGAAATCATCCACAATTGTTAAAAAATATCTAAAACCTTCAAGAGTACAAGTAGTAAAAGGACCCCATAGGTCACGATGTATTAGCTCAGAAGGTTTATTTGAAACATTACTATTACAAGCAAAGGGTAGTCTTTTTTTTCTTAGAAAAATGACAAACATCACAACAATCTGGTGTATTAGAAGTATTTACATCAAGTGCTTCTTTAAGCAAAGAAAATTTGGAATAAGAAGGATGACCCAGCCTAGTGTGCCACAATTCTAAAGAAGAATGTTCAACATGAACAGTATTGGCAGTAATAACAGAGTGTAGAGTAGAATCTCGTAGCAAATAAAGCCCATTATGTTCTTTACCCAAACCAATTGTGCTCTAGAGAACAAGGTCTTGAATAAAACAACAATTACCAAGAATTATAAGGCAACAAGAAAGATTTTTGGTAAGCTTACTAGCTGAAAATAGATTGAAATTGAAGGTAGGAACACACAGAATATCAGTAAGAGTGAGAGTGGGAAAAAGTTGCATTATGCCTATGTGTGTGACTAAGGCCTTTCTTCCAATTGGCAAGTGGACATAAGATTGTACAATGGAGGTGATAGAAATCAGTTGTGAGACAGAATGGACCATATGGTCAGTGGCCCCAGTATAAATGATCCAATCATTTGATTTAAAATCATGTGTATGATGAAATTGGGCAGAAAAAATGGAATGAGATAGATCTGATTGAAACCAAAAAGGATTACCTAAAAAATTGGGAGAATAAGGAGTGGAAGTGTTGCAAGTAGGTTGAGAAGATGCAATGGGTGTCATGACAGATGTAGCCTAATAAGAAACTTGAGTACCAATTCTTGATCCAGATGCTGAA
This sequence comes from Malania oleifera, assembly GCF_029873635.1. Lineage (NCBI taxonomy): Eukaryota > Viridiplantae > Streptophyta > Magnoliopsida > Santalales > Ximeniaceae > Malania > Malania oleifera. Next base: position 82,193,508 of record NC_080424.1, read on the forward strand.
TTATTTTTCAGAAAAGTAAGCAACTGCTCACATTGAGCCTTGGTAATTGGACATTGTGCTAATGAAGGCTGTGAGTAGTTTGGCTGCAAAGAACCACCAAGAACATTTGATGCAAACATGATTTACGAATGAGGACCACTAGTCACTTGATTAACTTGAGACTTAGTACCCTAAGAATTGATCATAGTAGAATCAAAATTCCTAAAACCACCAATCACTTGATTAGCCATAACTTTGTTTCCTCCTGCTTTGGGTTTGTATCCAGGAGGATAACCATGAAACTTATAGCACTTATCAGCTATATGACCTGTTAGACCACAATAGGTACATATTGACCTTTCTTTCTTAGAATAACTTCCTCCTTTGCCACCATTGTGATTCTGAAATTGGCCTTTGTTGTGATTAACAAACATTGCAGTAGCTTCAAGATTATAACCCATAGTACCATGACCAATATTCCTTCTCTTTTCTTCTCGTAAAACCAAAGAACAAACTTTGCTTAATGAAGGAAATGATTCTATTAACAAGATTTGACCAATAAGATTGTTATAACTATCATTTAAGCCCATGAGAAACCTAAAAACATGTTCCTTGTGTTGAGCATCCAACTGAGAAGCCTTGGATCCATAGGTACAAGCACAAGAACAAATAGTAAAAGGTTGGTAATTGATAAATTCATCCCATAAAGTCTTGAATTTTGTAAAATAAGAAGTTACCGAGAGTGATCCTTGTGAAAGATGAGAGATTTCTTTCTGAAGTTCAAACAACCGTGGTATATCACTCTGTGAGAGCCTGTCCTTAAGATCAAACCACAAATCCTTTGCATTATTGATGTACATAACACTAGCTTTTAATTCCATACTCATAGAATTGGTTAACCAAGAAAGAATCATGGTATTGTAGCGATTCCAAGAATTGAATAATGGACAAGAAGAATCTGGTTCTGTGATTGAGCCATTTATAAATCCAAATTTGTTTATGGAACTCAAAGCCAAGAATACAGATCTGGCCCAACTCACATACTTTTCTAGACCTGTGAGAGGTTGAGAAGTAAGAACAAAATCTAGATTTTCATTCGTAGGAAGAAAATAAGGATTGTTAGCATATTCGTCTGCCAATGCTGTGGTTGAATTGAATTGTGATGAACTGGAAGTCGTTTGCGATGAACCAGCAATAGAAGCCGTTGAGATACTTTGAAAATTTGAAATCAAAAAATAGAGAGTAAATGCTCTGATACCATGTTAAAACTGAATGAATGCATTCAAGTCTTATTTCATATCCAGAAAGAATTACAATAGTTCGTATATATACAACAATCAATATACCGAATTAGTTTAACAATACAATAACTAAAATATAACAAAAAACTTCTGTTAGATGGCTTACAGTTAGCTGTTGTCAGCTAACTGTTGCTGCTTCTGCCTAGCAGCATTTTCTTCAACATCTTTATGCTGCAAGTTTGCTCATCCTATCCATACAATATATTAAGCAGCTAACTCAAACTGAAATCTCATTCATAACTATCTATTTTACAAAAAAGTAATCATGATAAATATCATAAATATTTAATAATCTATTCTTAGACACAAATGTGAATGTAAAAATTTTATTATCAAAAAAAAGAATTCTTTGGACCAGCTATGATATATGGATCAAAATGTTGGGCAACTAAGAAATTAAATATCCAAAAAGTAAAAGTTGTTGATATGAGAATATTTAAATGGATGAGTGGTATAACACAGAAAGATAAATTAAGGAATGAACATATTCGCGATAATTTATGTGTAACTCCTAAAAAAGATAAGATAAAGGATGGACGACTCGGATGGTATGTATTGGGTGGTTTAGGGCATTCTCAATCCCAAAAATTAGCTCAATGAGTGAAACTTTCCCTCACACTTAATAACTGAGTACCAGCCTCTTCTACAACCGATGTGGGATAACTCAACAGTATAAACACTTGCAACGTAAGTCACATAGTATGCCAATGAGGAATAGTGAGTTAGTTACTGTGGGAGACAATACAAGAGATAGGAATAGATTCAAAATAACTTGGAATGAGATATTGAATAATGATTTAATAGCCCTGAATCTGTAAAAAAATTGTTCATGATCGCAACAATCGGCGAAAAAAAGATTCATATAGTCGACCCTATCGAATGGGACTTAAGACTTGTCTTTTTGGTTGTTGTCGTTGTATAAAAAAGACTTCTTTGGAATGAAGAGAATCACTTCATCAATCTCCGTCAAATTTATGAAAGCACCAATAGAATCTCCAACATCTCATTCTGATTTCTTCTCTATGAATCAAACAAGAAGTCATGGTTTAAAAACATCCCATAGTGGCCGGTGGGGCAATCTTAATGAATTATTAATTTAGAGAGGACAAAAGTGTTGACAAGGATGGGCTATCAATGCGGCAATTAATCTAAGATGTGATTATACAAACAAACATTATTTTATTATAAATGATAAGCGAAACCCAATTTAGAAAGGGGGTTGAGTGGTTGACCTACGCTGGCAATTGCCAATCACATACAGATTCATAGGGCATGCAGTCTAGTTTTCCTACCGTCTTAGGTAAAGTGGAGCTCTCAAATGACTTCCCCATTCAATGAAACTACGTCAGATTAGGCTTTATAGTTTTCTCTTTTTTAAGAGCAGGTAACTTTCAATACGTAATTTTAATTCTTTAATTCTCTTCTCAGAATTATTTTTACTTTATTTCAATTTATACCTTCACTTCTTTAATTTAACTGTCTCAGTAAAACATGTAACATGACAAGTATATTTTTTCTTTATGTATATTTTGTACCCTTATTTTTTTTAAACTAAGAGGCAAATTAACTATTTGATAAGAGAGAATCAATCCATGATTTAAGGTCAAAAATCAATATATATATATATATATATATATATATTGTGAGAATAGAAGAGTTGCCGAATGTGTGTCTTCTCTTTAGACTTCTCGTTCTTTATTTTTTTCTTTGATTTTGATTTGATAATATTTCATTAAGTTTTGTTTTTCTACAATTGGTATCGGAGCCTGCGATCCGAGATGGCAGAGACTCAATCAACGATCCTACGATTTGATGGTAAATCAAATTTTGAATATTAGTGGATTCAAATATGGGTGTTCTTTGAGTTCCAAAGCATTAAGGACATTGTGGATCAAAGTTACGAAGAACTAGAAGACGAAATAGCTTTACAAAAAAGTTGTAAACCAAATCTAGAATTGTTTTTATTTGTTAGCTTAAACTCTTATTGACTTATTGTCATTGAGTATTATGAGACTGCTCACACTGGATAACCGTCCTAGGTTAAAATCTAGGTATATATATATATTCATACATTGCTACTGCAAAATTAAATTGTGAGAATAGAAGGGCTGTCAAACTTATATCTTCTCCTTGGACTTCTTACTCTTTGTTTTTTTGTTCTTGGGTCTTGATTAAATAATATTTCATTGAATTTTGTTTTTCTACACAAACAACAAAATTAAAATGAGTTATTTAAAAAAAACACAATAATTTATGTGATTCAATAATATCCCTTCCGTCTATGGACATCAACAAATTTTTTTCCTATTTCGTCAATAAAAACGTTACATAAATTTCAAAACTCTACTATAAATATATGAAAGTCTAAAATTTCCTCCTATAAAAATATAATGATATATTGTAGGGGTAATATATTTCTGCACCTCCAAACTTATGACAGTTCAAATCAGATAATCTGTGACAAATAGTAAATAACTTGTTATCATTCCTTGTATAATTTTATTTATCAGTCAATGGACAACTTTTTTGTAACATAATAATTGAATTTATTTTTAAAATTACAATTTGATAAATTATTAAATATTTAATATTAAATTAGTAGTGTAAGAGTTGAGAGTGTGAGATTGGCCTTCATCAATGGGACTTATGCTGGTTGGACTGATGGCTAATAAGTATGGACATATGAAATTGTTTATGAATTTTGACATTTATTGTCAACGGATGGATGAATATCGATCAAATAAAAGCTTGAAATTTACTAATCGACTCGTTTAAAGGCAGATAAAATTTTTTTTGAATCATATTGGACTCGTTTAATGTGTGAAACGATTATGAGTCAATTTAAGCGAGATGAATTTTGTCATATTAGAAAAAGAATTTTATTTGAAAGAAAGAAAAATAAAAAGAAAGAAGTTTATTTTTGTTATTTTTTTTATATCAAAAATTATTTTAATATAATTAAAAATTAAAAAATCAAATTTCATGTAGAAATCCTGATTTAATATTTAATATATTTTTTAAAATTGTAAATAATTAAACATGAAAAAAATAAATTTGTTGTAGGATCTTTTTCGCCCCCAACATATCAGTGGAGCTTCCTTGTGTAGGAAGGCAACATAAAGGTTAAATTAACAAAATCAAAAAAGCAAATGCAAATGAAAGATTCTGAAAAAGACGCATTGGGAGGCGCGTGGTGTCCAAAAGATGCTGATTGAATCCGTTACTGTCAAGCCCAAGATACCCACTTTCCCAGGGCGGGGCGGCGGCCGCTTCCCAGCTCGCGGAACTGGGTCGGGCCCCACACCCGGGTAATCGGGGCCCATTAACCGCAACCCGACGTCAAAAGCAGTTACAAAGTTCGTCCAGTGGCAGACTGAAACGGGACATGTCCGGTCCATGACGCATGTGGGTATTTTGAATCTTGTAACAGACCCACACATCACACCAAGATACCTTGCTTCTGGGCTAGGCTCAGATTCCTTGGGCCTTGGGCCTGCGTAGATATTCTCGTGAGGCTGGGCCCACTCCAGTTTCTGGTGCAGAGTGTTTCGTCAGCCTTCGGTTGGGCTTGGGCCGCCTCGTGGTTGGGCTGGCGCAGGGCGGCCTTCGACTTGTGTTGACCGTTAAAGCACCTGGTTCCTGGAACCGTTTGGCAAGATGACAAATCTTCAGAGATCTACCCACTTTTCCAACTTTAATTAGTTACAGCATTTTTTAAGTTTTTTTTTTTTTGGAATAAACTATATTTTGTGTGTTAAATTATCAAAGTGATATTTCGTTCATAAAATTATTTTTTAATATAAATTTGTTGAAAGTTTTCGATTTGAAAAGCCGAAGAGCTTTGAAAATAATAATTTGTTATATAATAACTATATATATTTGTTCGCTTCTAACTAGTTTCTAAAATTGTCCCATAACTTTCTTGTCTATTTATCTTAATAATTTCTTGTATAATGGTATGGGTGTGCATATATTTAAATAATTATTATTTAAAGTCAAGAAAATTAACTGTCGTTCATTTATAAAAAATAGAAATATAATAATATATATATATATATATTTTAATAAATCAAGTTTCATCTCTCCTCCATCTAATCTATATATGTCAGCTCTATGTATTTTAAATTTGTTAAGTTCGTATTTTTTTGTATATTCACGTATTCTTGTTAAATAGGAAATAGATAATTAACATAATACAAAATATTTAAATTATGAATTTTATTAATTTATTATATTTGTTTGTTTACAATATTTTTTACAACCATCATGCTAGAACCATCAAGTCTTAAATATATTATCACTACATAAATATTTTATCTCCATTGAAAACATGCACATTGGATAACATTCTTAAAGAGCTACGGATAGAGCATATTACATATAATAAAAATCTAACAATGTCTTATGCTAATAATTAATAATATATGTTTTACACCCAACGCCCAACCGAGTTGGCTCAAATGGTAAGAATGACTTGTGACTTTGGTGACCCCAAGCTCATGAGTTCGATTCCTCCTTGAGAGTTTACTCTTGTGAATTACCAGGGGTGTATCAATGGGTGGGCCACTTTCACTTCCCGGGTTTAGTGCCGCACCATAGTGTCCAAAGTGGCGTGATGACACGTGGATGGAGTCCCCAGATTATCAATATATATATATATGATTCACAAGAAATCATATTACCCCGCTTATTAGAGTTTGAGATTTTTGTTTAGTCTCAAGATCTATCTCTTTAAAAGGGAAAGGAATAGGTAATGAACTTGGGCTTAATGGCTTTCCTCGGTAGAAAAAGAGAAAACTTATGTGCACAGCCCTTCTTCATCACCCATTGTGCATAAAAGAATTAAGTTCAACTTCCTTTGCCATGCATTAGCCAATAGAATGTATAAATTCGGTGCTCTCTATGTTATGATTTTGTAATGTACTAGGTAAAAAGGATTTTAGATGCACTTGTGTATAGGTTTATGCTTTATGTAATAATCTTAGATCCAACTTCATTGAGACATTGTTTCTTTTGACCAATTGGTCTCACAATTTTGTCCAGTAATTAATTAAAAGTGCCCTATCTAATTAGAGTTCAAATCATTCTTATAAACCTAATATCTCCCTAATATAATATAATTAGAATTCAAACCATTCTTATAAACCCAATATCTCCCTAATATACATTTGATGCATGGATGTGACATGCTCACTCGTATCATCTCTGGAGCCTTCATTAGAATAGCCCACACCTCTTTGTCTGATACACGTACATGATAGTACTCTAGGGTTTAAGTATAATTATAATACCAAATGTAATAGTATCGACCCAATTTCTATGAGATTTTGTTCGTTTTGGTCCACTAGCCACACTATTTATTAAAGAGCAAACCTCAAGCTAGGGGCTCGAGGAGACAAAACAACAGAACAATTACATCCCAAAGCAACAAAGACAACAAAGTACACATGAAAAACTGAATGCAACAGCGGCTGTAAAAAACAGCATGTTTCAAACATTTAAAAAAGAGAACCACAACCTATCTCCCAAACTATGAGCAGCAACCTAGAAATAGAATCTGAAATGTGACCGTAGAAACCGTAGCACAAACAATGGACTTTCCGCCAATAAGCAAAGACCATCCCCAATCTGAAATCAAAAAGCAAGACTGCAGCAAATCAATCAAGGTCACAAAGAGGCTTTCACTCTTTTCAAAGAAGCCCCCCATTAACCTCCTAAAACAGACAAAATGCATTGGAATTCTTCCTTGTCCAGGTTCTCGAGAAGAGTGTGGTATCTAGACCATAGAAAAAGATTATTAAGGCATATAGAAAAGACCTCGGCAGATGAGGAGGAGTCGTCCTGAAAATCCTTCAATTTCTTTCTTTCCAAATCTCCCAACAAACTACGCCCATGATGGCTACTCTAAGGCTCTTTAGAAAGCTTTTAAGTCTAGTGGAAAGGGGAAGCCCAATTGTAGTTGGGGGCAACTACAAAAAGAGGTCCATAAATTCCTACTGAATTGACAATGAAGGAGTAAATGGTTGACCTCCTCACCCTCCTCTTTACAAAGAATGCACATCGTGGCCTATTTTCAACCTCTTCTTTGTAAATTATCAGCTGTCAAAATTGTATTGTTAATTGTCCATCAAGAAAAGATGTTGACCTTTGAAGGGATAAAAATGTTTCAAAGTTTAACCGGAAGTTTAAAAGACTCTTGGGATGAGTCACTGTTTTGTTCTATAAAAGGCGTCTCACATGATTGGAACTCGTGCGAACAATATTTATAAATCCAAAATCTCTTCCGTACACATTCAATATATATAAGAATGTGATACTTTACATGCTTAATATTTTGACGTGTAATATAATAACAATAATGTGAATTAAGTGATGTATGATCATTTCAAATGAACTGTTTAAATTTATGTATGCATTTGTTAAAATCTTAAGAATATAAGGACTGGTATTTTGCACAGTTACGCATTTGTCATGTAGCAACAAGCTTACTACAAGCAAGGCATTAGTCTGGATTAAAATATTGATGCTATTTTTAATAATCTCACTGGGCGTGTATCATAAAAATATTCTCGATCATATGACTCCCAGCAAAACTGAGACGAAATTGTTTTTTCGGGCCACACAAACAAAATTTATTTTCCTCATTTTCCTGCGCATTCCCCTTTCCAGTATTCATGCACCCACACATTTCAAAAGAAAAAACGTAAAAATACTTCAGTCGGTGGATGCTCACGTATTTGATGATGAAAACAAAACTGGGAAACTGGGACTCCACAGCTGCAAGTCCCAGTTGTTCCAAAGTCGCTGCAGGAGCAAGAAATTAAATAAATAAGAAGCTACGGTGGCAGCAGCTGGCAATCTGCGTCCGAGAGTCTGCATGCACTTAGACGCCTTTAGCGGCGCAGGGGACCGCGAATACAGTTAATATTGGCGAAGCCCGCCTTTCTAATTAAAGCCCTAGCCGTATACGTCCAAAGCCCCGCACATGCATGCATGTCCTGCGCCCTCGGAATATTCAGCTCCCCTCTTCTTGCAAATTGTGACGACTCTCACTCCAAATTAAGGAAACCTAAACAGGAAAAAAAATTTATTAAGTAGATAGGGTGTATATGTATACACTAGGTTTAATAAAATTTTTCGCCGTGGAAAAAAAATTATCTAGTTCAATTAAAATATATACACATAAAAAAATTATATTAGATCCAATGTATACACTTGAAGCCAAATAAGTCATCATTAGTATCATGTACATATATCTATGGCAGTAACATCACAACCTTGCCTAGTACAAGCAAACATGGGCATGAACCCACTTCCATCCGAGGAAGGCTTGCAATGGATGAACATTCTACGTTAGATTTGGAATTCTCTAATTATAAGGTATTATATTAATATCTAGGTCTACTAAAGTGATGTAGGATTCACATCATTGAGACTCAGATCAAGCAATACCTCTTACTTGTATGGGTCTCAAATGTTAACGTGACATATTTTAATTGGAGGACTCCAAATAGTCTTTGTAGAGACCCGAACTCGTAAATAAGGAAAAATAAATAAGAAAAGGATAAAAAGAGAATTTTAGTAGGGTTCATTGATGAAGCCAGTATTAGGAGTGAGCAAACGGTCGGTTCGACAAAATTCGATTAATTAACAGAATTAATCGAAAATTTCGGTTAAAGAATATTGTTAACCGAACCGACCGAACCGTTGGACCTCACCTCACCTCACCTCACCCGACCGAATTTTTTTTTCGAGTAATTCAATTAACCGAATTTAACCGAGAAATGAGAGAAGAGGGGAACCTGGGAAGGTGTATCCAAATTCTAGACTGATGCAGAGGAGAGGTGGTTAGGGAGACGATTGGGCTCGGGCGAGCTTGACGTCGGTGAGGAGGAGTCAGGGGTGGTTCTTGGTGAACTGGTCTATGCGCGAGAGAAGAAAAATAAGAATGAGAGGTAGCTTGTGTGCTGGTGACGATGGTCGGCGACGGCGACGGCGATGGGTGTAGGCGATGGCATCGCGTGAAGATGGTGGTGCGGAGTAGTGAGCTCGGGTGAGCGAGAGAGAGGCAGTGACTTAGTGAGGGCCTTTCGACTTATGAGTGCAGTGACTATGTTGGTGACGATGGCCGGCGACGGCGACGACGATGGACACAGATGATGGCATCACATGAAGATGGTGCTTGGTGCCTGGTGGTGCGGACTCCGGAGGACCGAGCTCAGGTGAGCAAGAGAGAGGCAGTGCCGCAATGAGGGCCTTCTAAGTTCTGACTTCTGAGAGTAGTGAGAGTGTGAGACTGAGAGTCTGAGAGGGAATAAGTGAATAATAGGATTTTATTTAACTAATTTATATTTAAATTTTAATAAATTATTAAATCGGTTAATCGGTTAACCGAATTAATATTCTCTATTCACCAAACTGAAACTCGATTCATCGAAATATTGGAAAGCATAACCGAACCGACCGAACTGAATTTTTTAACCGAACCGAACTGACCAATTTTGATCGGTTAATTCAGTTTTCCCCGAATTATGCTCACCCCTAACCAGTATATTCGTTGACGAAGTACCTTCAGTTCTTCGTCGCCGAAATTTAGAGCATCGTCAACGAAGAAATACCAAGCGAACCAAAAAAATATCCGGATGAGGTCCGTCAATGAAGGAAGAGCTTCGTCCACGAACAGTCCAGGTGGTTCGTCAACAAAGGCGTCGCTTTGTTGACGAATTTGACTTGGTCAAAGACTTTATAAATATCATTTTTGGTTGCTTAAGGGGTAAGAAAACCCAAAAACTCTCTCTTTAGAACCAGCGAGTTCTCTCTCTCTCTACGATCCTTCGCCGTTCGTCATCTGTTTCTATAATCGGAAGTTTCTATGTGGAGTAAGGGAGAAAACTCTACACTTATAGCGGATTAGATTGTTGTTTTGAAGATTTTTGAGACTTTCCCTAAAATCGAGGTAAGGATTTGAATTTGTTTTCGATTTGGTAGATATGTAGTAAATAAGATTATATTGAAGCATTGTTCTTCGATTTTTAGGTTTTGAGGTTTTCCGTATCGTAGTTGTGGATCAATAAGCTCGTGTTTCAGTTTTCGAGATAAAGGTAAGGGGATTTGTTTACATCAGTATTTTTAGAAAGAGAAACCACCAGATATGTAGCTTATGTTTATATGTACTTATTGACTGCTTATGTGCAAAGTTTTACAGGGTACATATGTCAATTCTTACGATTTTCACGATTTTACGATTTTTTACAAAAATGGGGTTTTTGGCATATGATCTCCAAAATTTTTAAAATATTTTATTTGCATTAAAACTAAAGTAGAAGATGCTTGAAACTCTTAATAGCAGCAGAAATGATATTTTATGAACCAGTTTATATGAAATGTATAATTGACCAACTAAGTGTGACGTATGATATAAATTGAGTCTATACTGATTTAAGATGTATGTATATGAATTATGGGGACTAAGGTTCCAAGTGATTATTAGAAAATGCAGAAAATAGGTGCCGATTAGATATCGTGCCAACTATGAGAAAAGGGTAAAACCAAGAGGTTACGAACTGATTTTTACCACAGTATGAATGAAAATATACATGAATGAGATTGTGAAAATATTGACATTGCATAGATTATTATGTTTTAATGTAAATTGTATATATGATATTGGGACCGCAACTTGTCTCAATAGTATATGAAGCCTTAAAAAGCTTATATTATGTAGGCTCGGTACCGTTGCTGAAACAGAGGTACAGTACAATCACACAGTTACTTTTTAGTGTAGGTACTTAGCAGTAGGCTTGGTAAAAAGGGCCACTAGTTAAAATGGATCAGGGTGGTGATGGCCAAGTCGGACTGCAATATGTTATGATGCCTGACAATGCCTATACGAACATGGCTTGATCAATGCTTTCTTATCGCACAACCCTTGCCACGGGGAGTTATTGACATAGTTATAATAGTTTCAAGCTGGACAGTGTTCTAAATATGCATATACATGATTTAAAAACTTTTATAGGCAAAGTCACAAGTTTGAGTACCGGGCGGAGGGATTGTATAGTGTATGGGCCTGTACCCTACGCTAACCTCGGGAACTCTCACTTGTAATGATGTTGGGTTGTATATTATAAGGGATTTATATATGTACTATATATACATTACGGTATTGAGAATGTGCAATCTATGTAACCGTTTTCAAACAAGAATATAACTGTATAGTCACACAATGATGCAATATCTTCCTTCTTATTGAGAAGTGTCTTACCCCAATCTTACAACTTTTGTTTCAGGAGTTACAGGAAATCGGTCCTAGTCTTCTAGAAAGACTTTGGAGCATAGCGTTTGGTTAGCTGACGTAAGTTTTGTATGAGTTTTGGGTTGTTTAGTTAGGATGAGTTTCTTTTTGGGAATGTAATATAGTTCACATTTTACGTACGTGTTAATGTATGTAAGGAACAGTTAGATACACTGGTATGTCTATTAGAATCTATATGAAGGTTTATGTTTTCCGCAATATATGTGAGTACAGATCATTATGAAATACCCGTATGTCCCTATTTAGGGCGGGTAGTTATGTATGATGCAGGATTTGTACAGGATATGTATGTATAGTAGCACTCTAGGGCCGTATTAAGGGCCGGAGTGCTACAACTTGGTATCAGAGCCTATAACTAGCCGGAAGTGTGATGTAAATTGCACTTCCTTGTTATGGATATGTTCAGAGCTTAGGTTGCTAGGTTTTATAGATTAGACTATACCAGAGTTTAGAATGTGAGTATGATTTTTGAGTTTAGCTTAGTTTACCTGGGGATAGAAATCCATTAACAGACTTCTATATTTTTTTGGATCATTCAAAGGGTTCACAAAATCACGAAAATTTATTGGCGGTTTTGTTTCTAAGTGGAAGAACAGAACTCGAGTTAGAATGAGAATGTGAGTTATTAGAGTACATCGGTACTAGGAATGTTATTATGGGAAGTGAGTTTATAATATTGCAGTATTAGTTGGTTAAACTTCTAATTGATTTCCTCAATTGTTTTTCAGGTTAGAATCCAGGGATATTATTGCCAACGTTAGAGGCAGTAGTAGTGAGGGTGCTGGCCATGAGGCTGACAGTGACTTTACTAGTGTGCTACGGGATTTCGCTCAGCAACTTATGGCTGAGGTTTTTCGGACGAATAAGAGTTAAGATCGTCCCCTTACTGAGTTGGGATGCTCCATTGACCAGTTCACACGACTGAAACCTCCTATCTTCGTAGGGAGTGCAGATCCGATTCGAGTTGAGAATTGGATCGGGGAGATTGAGAAGATTCTAGACATCCTAAACTGTACTGAGAAGCAAAAGGTAGCTTTTGCAACGTTTAAGCTAATGGGCGAAGCAAAGAGGTGGTGGAAGTCAGTTAAGATGCTTGAAGAGCATCCACCTATTCCTGTAGTTGTGACGTTGGCTTGGTTCAAAGATTTATTCTTTGAACGGTATTTTCCAGCTACGGTTAGAAATGTTAAGATGTAGGAATTCATGAGTTTGGAGTAGGGGCAGTTGTCAGTTTAGTAGTATGTTGCCAGATTTTAGGAGCTATCTCACTTTGCTCTATTTATGATTCCGGATGAGGCGAAGAAGGTTTGGAAGTTTCAGTGGGGCTTGAAGAAGGAGATCAGGAAGCAGACTACGATCTTACAGATGCGGGACTTTATTTGTAACACCCCGAACCCTTAAACCCGGTCCGGTGCGTTAAACTTGATAAAAACCTGATAAACCATAACAAATACGTAGTAGAAAACATAACTATGATCCTCAATTATATAATACCAGAGTTTACTATTCCTATACATAATCCAAATTAACTATTCACCACCTATAATCACATATATACATGTCTCTAAAACATAATCCACAAATACCAATATTCACAACTATTCATCTATCTGAAGACTTCAATACATAAAACATAAAACATAAAATATACATATCAAAATTAACATAAAAATATACCATTTTCTCTTTCTATTTCTAAAAAATGCTATAAAATGTCGAGCTCTCTAAGCTCGATCTCGAGGAAATCCTGAAAAAGATAAATTTATATTCGAGTGAGACACATCTCAGTAAGGGAAAAAACAATATATTACAGTGTGTGGCTAACATGAGTTTATATAACAACATAATATTTAACATTTAAAAATCGTTAACATAATTTTTGAAATCATTTTCTGATCTTATTCAAATACATGCAAGATATTTTACCCACGAGATTACTTAAGGATATGGGTGATTACCGGCCCATACAAGTAGCACCCCTCTGCTCTAATACATTTGACAACCCGAAGGTCACTATTGAAGCGTATCAGGGCACTCACCTTACTTAATAAACTCTCTAGTGTTGGATTGATCTCATACTCACACAATTCAAATAAAGGTTTACCAGCGAAGGCCCCAAGGATAGGGAAATCTACCCGCTCACACAAGTAGGTTCCCTCTACCCTAGTGCGTTATGCAGCCTATTATTAAATCTGATATTACTAGCGCACTCGCCTTTCTCAGCAAGCCTTCGAGCAAAGAGTATGTCCCGCCCCAGTTGTAACATATTCTATTAGCATAAATACCTCTAATATCATAATACATTATTCTTTCCGTCATTATTCAACCATTCACATCTGTTCATGTTCATAACTTAACATTTTATTGCATTTCACTTTAAGTGACTCTTTCCCATTTATATTGTTCATATTTCACATTTCATTGCATTGTCATTTCATTCATTCGTACTACAGCTGCTCTTTAACTGTCATCAGTTAGTCCACATAGAAATGCGCTAAAATCAGCTAACACAGCTCATTTTAACTGTCATCAGTTAGTTCACATAGAAATGCGCTAGAATCTATTAACACGGCTTTCAGCTATTATACATTTACATGATTGCATTAATATACACAAGCAATATGGTTCATATCATATTTTATTCTCAATGTTTTACTTACTTAGCCTACATCTCATACATTTAATATATATTTGCACAAAACTTACACTTACTCATGCTACACAATTTAGTAATAAAATTCATACATTACTTATAATATAAGACAACCAACATTTAACGTTTATATACTGAAAATACATTTCATTTCTTACATAATTATCCTGAAAATATTTTCTACTTTTATCAGTTCATTTTCACATATACGTATCTAATAAACGATCCTAAACTCGGAAAAACATAATTTAAATCGTTGAAATTTTAAACTTATACTGAAACATATACATGTATATATAACGCAATTCATTTTCCATTAAATTCATAAAAATTATGATTTAATATATATTTTTCTCCTTACCTGATTTCTTGAACTAAGTCAACAAGGACCCCGAAAAGATGCTTGCGGCGCTCACCCGGACCCTAAATAAAAAATCCTAGTTTCATTAAATCAACTTTAAATAAAATACTATTTTATCATTTTTTAAGCCCATAAATTTCAAATAAACAATTATACCCCCAAATATAACCAATTTACCTAATTCCCCAAATCCCACTTTCGCTTTGGAGTGGGGCATAAAAAACTCAAATTGAAAATTTACTCACGCCAAAATGATGACGATTGCGACTAGGACCTTGTGGTGGTACATGATCGTCGATTTAACGTTAGATTTAAAGAGAAATTAAGGATTTAGAGGAAATATACCTTTTCCCAGGAGTGGTGCCTACGTTGCTTTTACGATAAATCCACTCCAGTAGAAATGTTGGTGGCGGAGTTAGGAACTCAACGATATCTTTCGTTTCTCGATCGGTC
The DNA here is from genome assembly GCF_029873635.1 of Malania oleifera. Classification (NCBI taxonomy): domain Eukaryota; kingdom Viridiplantae; phylum Streptophyta; class Magnoliopsida; order Santalales; family Ximeniaceae; genus Malania; species Malania oleifera. The sequence goes on from NC_080424.1 coordinate 82,208,570, forward strand.
GAATATCCATCTAAAAATTGAGGAGAGAGAAGAGACGAAGTGGGAAATAGAGGAGTGAGCGTGAGAGAACAGAAACACTGGAAATCTCTCTCTGAAATTCAGAGAGAATTGATTCATGAAGCTTTAGGTGAGCTTCTTTAATTTCCTTTATCTTTTTTTTTTTCTTTTACTTACTTTAACATAATAACCTATTATATTATATACTTATACTATAATAATATAGAAGCCAAGATGGACCTCAAGAGATAGAAAAAACATGAAGACTTAGTGCTTAATGTGTATATAGTTAAGAAAGTCATATGTAAGTACTTCATTCAATATTAATATAGATATATGAAGCTCTTTAGGATATGATATACTTAGAGACCAATTTTTGAAAAACCCCAAAAAATGATTTTTAAAGTCACATTTGAGTTTTTCAAAAATCAAGAGTTCAAAGTTTTTGAAAAAAATGAAACTTGAGAAAATTTGACTGTCCAGCCTACTCACTAGAATTTCCAGTCGACTGACAATTAATTCATTTAATTCTTGGACAAACAGAATGGACTTATTCAACTGACCCATTCAACTGTCTCCATACAAAACAGGCTGAATCAAGTGACCCAGTCGATTGACTAGCGGAGTTTTTAAATTTTGAACACCAATGGGAAAATTTCAAAAATAAGTTTTTCAAATCTAAACGTTGTAAAAACTTGGGAGACACTCCAAGCAACGTGGGAAACAAGGAATCTCATTCTAAAACTCTATAAATACTCCCTAAACCCAAAGAATTAAAATACCTAGCATTACAATCAGCATTCAAGCATTGAAATTGCAATCTTTTCTAAAGCTCTCTCTTGCTCAAATTCTTGTTGAAGAATACTACTGATTTGTTGCTGATCAAAAGCCTAAGGTTCTTAATTTGCTACTTAGTTTTCTCAAATCCTAAGAAAGAACCTCCAGTGATATTCATTCTTGAGCTTCATATTGTCTATTTGATATTTGATTTGAAGCATATTAGTGCTCTAACTTGTACTAATCAGCTTTGTTATGAGAGTGTCTTTGTACACAAATTCTTGTTCTTATTTTGTAGCTCTTTGATGGTTCAAGGTTGTTTGAATCGTTGGACTAAGCGTGGAGTATCACTTGCAAAGGCGTTGCTCTAACCTATTGAAGTAGTGACTAAGTGTAGGGTATCGCTTGTAACGATTTGCTCCGCCTGGAAAGGAGTGTTCTAGTGGAATCCTTAAGTAGTATTGGCCTAAGGCGAGAACGTAAGTTGGGGATAAGTCGAACCTCGTAAAAATCTCGGTGTCTCTCTTTCCCTTATCTTTATTTTCAACATCTATATACATTGTATTGTGTGTATGCAAAGTGCAGGTAGCTGAAATCAAAAACTGGGATTAAAAGAAGACTCTTAATATAAGAAAGTAAGTTATGATTAAACTTTTGCGGAAACTCAAAAGGGAGTACGTTGTCTAATCGTTTGCGGAAATCTTCGTTAAGAGAGTGCAAACAAATTTCATTCTTTACAGGGCTTGAAACAATCATATACACAGGGCTACAAACAAAAGTTGAGAATTGCCAAAAAACTATCTTAATTTGGTATTTTGTTGATTGATTACTTTAGTTTTTGGTTGGTTGATTGGAGTGCTTAAGTTTTGTTTACTTGAGTTTTGATTGGTTAGTGGACTGATTAAAAAGCTTTGTTGTGTTTTTGATAAATTAACAAGTGATTCAAGAATTCATAAAAAGAACTAAAATTTTTAATAACCCAATTCACCCCCCTCTTGAGCTAACTCCTTAACTTTCACCTTTTAGGGAGAATTCCTTTCAAAATACCCAAACCCAACTTTTTTTGTGAACTACGTCGGCTTGATCCCGAACCTTGGATACATAGGTAGCCTGCATCAGCTTGATCCCGATCACTTTCCCTACGCACAAATGTACTCTCGAACTAAAAAAATTTGATTTTCACGAACCCCAAGGTTTTTATTTATTTTTCCTGTATTTTTATTTTTAAAAAAATTAGGTGGCGATTTTGTATCATGTGACTCGCTCTCTTTTGATTGTAGCTTTTTCCTTCTCATTTGAGGACCCCTCTTCCTCTTGTCGGTGCCCCAGATTGAATTCGGCATCAACGAGGACCTTTCTAGATACAAGTAGCTGGACTCCCACCATCATGTATAAACCAGGACAATGTAACCAGAATTGATGGAAGAATTGAGCAACAGGAATAATCCTTGAAGTGGACTTTCTAGACTAGCTCTTAACTCCTTGAAGGAGGTTCATCCGAACCAGAATCATGTTGAATTTGAGCAGACCTCTCATGACTAGGTTCTAGTTTAAAAAATAAATAAATAAATAAATAAAATAATTAAAGAAGCAAATAAGTAATAGTGGCAATGGCATATGGATTAAATTCAAGTACCAAGGAATGAACTTTGTTATTGTTGTGGTTTATTAGGTCATACACAAACCAATTTCCAAAAAGCTCATTTGATAAAGAAAAATGAGGAAGGCATATGGATCCCACGTAGGGGCTTCATATTGGTTAAACAAAGAGAAGGAGGTTGGGGGGACGTGAAAATAAGGGGAAGGAAGAACCAAATGCAGAAAAGGAGAAGACAAACACTAATCCCAGGTTGGAGATGGTAAGGGGAAGGAAGAATCAAATGCAGAAAAGGAGAAGACAAACACTAATCCCAGGTTGGAGATGGTGCGTGAAGTGAGGGAACTACAGGCGTGTAATAATCCAGGAAATCAACTGAAGAATATTCATAAGGATAAGAGAGAAAGGTGTCCAATCCATCTACGTAAAGTGCGATGAATAATTGAAAAATAATCCCCAGGTCACAAATCAGAGGAGACAGGTCGCATGACCATTAAATATATGATTACAAGAAATGACGATGTACTAGAAACTAAATCATAACAACAATGTCGTCATTCCTAAGAATCCAAAAGCTATCTCAGTTCAGCACTTCTGACCAATCAGTATTTGCAATTTTGGCTATAAGATCATCTCTAAGCTAATTGCCAATCTCCAAAAACCCATCATGAGGGAAGGTAATTTCCCCTGCCTAAGCAGCCTATACAAAAGGTAGAGCAATACAAGATAACATGATCTTAGCCTAGAAAATTCCCCATACTTTTAAAAAGAAAACACACAGAGGAGCTATAATGAGAGTTAAGAACGATCTTATCAAAGCTTATGGCCATATGGATTGGAAACTTATCTTAACAGCTCAAGATGCATTGGCTTCCAACAGAAATTTGTTAATGTATTAGTACTACGCTTTTCTATTTTGAGCAAAGGAGGACTGATGGGCTTTTTAAAACCCAATAGATGGCTGAGACAAGGAGATGTCCTTCCCCATTTCTTTACGTTATGGGGACTAAAATCCTATCTAGGCTCCTACTTCACAAGGAAGAATCTGGGGAATTGCAGGGTGTTAAAAATACCCATTTTCTGTAGCCTTTGGATCTAGTTCAGTGAGATTTGCTTGATTGAAGGTCTAGAGAAATAACCATGACCTTGTAGAACAGATTAATCTAGATTTACAATGGTGCAACAAGGAAGTTGCGGACATGAATGCTAAACTATTAGATGGTATAGCTTTCTTAGATAAGTTGATAGAGAAGAAGTGAACTAAGAATACACACCGCCAATAGTTACTACCGAGCAAACTACTCCAGCAGTTATTGAGCTAAGCAAGCAATCCCCTCTCACAACAAGGTTGATCAAATTGAAAAGGAGGAAAGGTCTATGGAGATATATAGTGCGTCAGTGTCAAAACCCAAGCAGCACCCAATTGTATTATTAACAGGATCTAAGGGCATAAAGAACACGCAGAATGCGGCATCTAAGCCCGAAGACCCAACAAATGGACTTAATGAGGGAATTGCAAAGATTAATCCATCCTTGGAAGGTAAGTCTATTGAGTTTAAGAATCAAGAAGGTGAGATTGCATGTGTGAATTTGTCATTCCCAATAAGTTTATCTTCAATGTCATCATTCCTTGCATATATTTATTTTTGAAGCCTGCAGATTATATTGTTCCACTACAGGATTGTTTGCCTCGTCTGTTCTTCATCCTTCAAAGTTCTAATATCTCAAAAATTGAGGCCAAACTTACCAACTGGAGGAGAATGATGCAACATGAGCTTCGAAGCCTGCGATCCAAATTCATTTTAAGATTTTTGGGCAATCATGTAGTTTATTATTGTTCAAGTTTTTCCTATTTTGCAGCATTTTTATAGTAGGATTTTATAAGGTAATAATCTAGTAGATTATTGAAGGTCTCTATGATTTAAAGAATTTACAAGTATGCATTGTCCTAATTTTTAGGGATTTGACATTATTTCCTAGAGGTTGTTTCCCTATGGGATTTTATATTATTTCCTAGAGATTGTTTCTTTATTTGGTGTTAGGAGAAAGCCTACATAAGGTTTTGACATGCCACCTTGGGGGTCAGATTTGAATACTGAGAATTAATCCCTAAACTGAGTTTTGATTTTCCCTCTATTTTTTCCATTTATTTTCTGTCCACTTCTTTTGGTTTTCTCTTAATTATCTATCATTTTCTTGTTAAATTCTCTACTGCCAGTTAGTTCTGCATCAGTTTAGTGTCCATAAGATTTTTAAGTACTTTAAAACCCATTAGAGGTGTATCAACAAACTACTAGTGAAGACCTTGCTAACAGATTGAAAAGGGTGATGTCTCTATTAATGGATAATGTTCAAACTTCAAACTGTTTTATTAAAGGAAAACAGATTTTGGACGGAGTGCTTGTAGCTAACAAAGCAGTGGATTCTTTCAGAAGAAGGAAAGCAAGTGGCATGGATTTTTATTGATTTTGAAAAATCTATCAGTATTGGTTATTGATTAATGGCTCTCCATGAGAAGAATTCCAAGTTTTTAGGGGATTAAGACAGACTGACTGAGACCCCTTGTCCCCCATTCCTCTTCAACCTGATGGATGAAGGTCCCAACGCTATTTCTCAAATGCTAACACAATGGATATCCTATATAATTCGAACATACAATTGGACCTCCAGTTTTCAAACTCTCTTATATTCGATAGACCTGAATGGGAAGAGAACTTTTAGTGATGAAAAGAATGCTCAGATGCTGGCTTGGAGATTTAACTTTCAGAAAAAGCTGCCTCTGGAAGGGGAAGTGGAAGAGTGCGTTGGGAAAATGGGACGCTATGTTGACTCACTTCATGGTCTACCCCTAGAAGCCAATCCTAGTGTGGAGCAGAAATCTGCTTTACCTGAGAAGATTCAGAAGACAATTCATCGGAAAGGAGTTCCAAACAATCTCACAGAGAGAGAGAGAGAGAGAGAGAGAGAGAGAGAAATTCTCCATGTTTTGATTGAATCAGTTCAATTGTACAACTGACCTCTATCCTTTATATACAAGGACTAATTACACATTTAACTGACTCATATGTACATATGTCAACACTCCCCCTCAAAACGGAGTGTGTATATTTATCACCCCCATCTTGGAAAGGAAAAATGTAAGCTGGTTGGGCCAAGGCCTTTGTAAAGAAGTCCGCTAATTGATGCTCTGAATTCACATGAAGGGTACGCAATATTCTAGCTTGGATTTTCTCCCTAACCAAATGACAATCAATCTCAATGTGTTTTGTTCTCTCATGAAACACTGGATTGGCTGCTATATGTGGAGCAGCTTTGCTATCACAGAAAAGCAACGCTGGTGAAGTGTGATTAATACCAAAGTCTTTGAGCAATGCAATTAACCAAGTTAATTCACATGCTGGAGAACCAAGAGCCCTGTATTCAGCTTTGGCTGATGATCTTGATACAGTGTTTTGTTTCTTGGATTTCCAAGAAATAAGAGAATCACCCAAGAAAACACAAAACCCCGTAATTGATTTTCTTGTTTCAGGGCATGTTGCCCAACCTGAATCTGTGAATGTCTTCAATTGTAAGGTTGAAGATGCAGGTAAAAATATACCCTGCCCGAGTCCCTTTTAAGTACCTCAACACCTGATATGCAGCATCCAAATGAAGTTGTGCTAGTTTATCCATAAACTGAGCCAGTATGTGAACAGAAAATGCCAAGTCTGGCCTTGTAATAGTTAGGTAAAGCAACCTCCCTATTAACCTTCGATAGACAGTGGGATCTTCTAATAAACCAGAATCTGTATTGATGAGGCACAAGTTGGGATCCATAGGTATTTTAGCTAGTTTACAGCCACTGAAACCTGAATCAGTTGACACTTAAGAGCATAGTGTCTTTGGCAAATAGAAATGCCTTTAGATGTTCGATCCACTTCCAATTCGAGGAAGTATTTTAATTCTCCAAGATCTTTAATCTTAAACTCAGCATGAAGAACATTCTTGATGTCTTGCACAGCTTGAATTTCATCGCTTGCTATTATCACATTTTCCACATAAACAAGAAAAACAAGAAATGAGCTTGTAGTGACTTTAGTAAACAAAGAGTAGTCACACTTAGACTGAAAAACCATGAGTCAAAAGGCAATATAACTAGTGAAACCATTGGCGAGAAGCTTGCTTGAGTCCATATAAGGACTTGGTCAATTTACATACTTGTGTCTCCCCCTCACTTCCATAGCCTTGAGGAAGTGAGCTGTATCTCAACATGGCAACTAGTAACAATAAGAAGTGATCATTAATCAATCTAACTATTTATTACCTTTTACTGTTTGGAATGCCAGATGGAATTGAAATTTGCAAGGAAACTTGAAAAATGAAAAGAGGCTTCTCCTGTGGAGAATTAGATAGCATGAGAAAACTGCACTTAGCTAAGTGGAATACGATAATATAGCCCAAAACCCCAAACCAAAGGGGGATTTAGGGATTGGCAGATTGGAAGATAAAACACATTGTATTTGTTAAATTGGTGGTAGAGACCCATTGTATGCTTTATATTCAAGGTTGAACCACGGAACACAATGGAATTTTGCTAAACAATGTCAAATGGAGATACCCTTCATCCATTTAAAAGGGCATCTTAAACATTCAAAATGCGGATGACAATTATTGCAAACTAATCAAAGAAGGCTTTGGACTCAACGCAGGGAATTGAATCCAAGATTTCATTTTGCCATGCCTGCTTGGTTGATAAGACTACACTCAAAGGTAAGACTTCCCACGATCAATGATGGTGAACAATAAAAATGGAAAAATAGCAGATATGGGACACTAGGAAAATCAAATCCAGGTATTGAAATTTTATTTTAGAAGATTAAACCTACATATGGGAAATTCTTTTGAGAAGAAATCCACATGACTGGGAAGTGAACAATGTGGAAAACAATTTAATGTTTTGAAAAAGCAAGTAAGGTGAGGACGTAAGAAAATGGAAAATATTCAGTCAGATCATTCTGCAAGGAAACACCAGTTCTTTGAATATGGAAACTAAGGATGGGAAGCATTTAATCTGGAGAGGGATTGGACCACTGAAAACTGACATTTTTGGCTGCTAGCCTGCTATGCAATCTTGGGAAGACCAGCAACCTACAGAGCGCTGGTAAAATTCAGAATGCCTTCCCAAGGATGATGTTAGTCTATGCCCATTGGGCAAAGAGGAGGAATAATCAGCAATATACACTTTGTTACAGCCATAGTTTTAAAATCATGACTGGTAATCAACCTGATAAAGCCACTGGGTTAGTTGGATTGGTCGAACAAGTGGGTCAAACCCATAATAAAACCTATGAATATATATATATATACACCTATTTATAAATTATGGAAAAAAAACATAAACAATAGCAACAATTAACATTATTTTTTGCAATTTTTTTTTTATTTTTCATTTTTTTTGAGACTTATTATTTTATTATTATAATTATTAAATTTTGCAAACAAATATTGAACAATGCTAAAAATTAGGAATAATATGTATACTACAACAGCACTACATGTAGAGCACACTGACACAATGTGAATAGCAGCTGAGTGGAAAGGTCCTTGCCTGCGCCCTCCCATATCCCAGGTTTGAATCCCCTACCCTGCTTTTTATCAATTAACAGTAGCAAGCAGGCTTGGTCAACCCAGCTGAGTCACTGGATTCAGCCAAGTCGAACCTAGTTACCCAGTTATGGCTGGGTTGACCCCTGCTTGACACAATGCTGGGTCCAGCATATAACCTGAACTGGTGCCATGGCTGGTTCCAATCCAACCAGGTCGAACCGGCCAGTCCCATCCGGGTTTTAAAACCATGGTTACTCTGCATTTGGCTTGGATGGTGGACCAGCTGTCTTCAATGGTGGGGCATACAACGGGTAATCAAGGCAGGGGGAAAAACGATTGGAATTGGCATGGTACTGCTGTTCTCTGCTATAATTCTGGATAGCAAGAAATAAGATGGTGATAATTGTTTAAAAATAAATTTGTGGGGTTTGAAAAGTACTCAACTTGGTGAAAATCAAATCAGAATTTTATGGTGGTTCAAAGCCAAAGATTATGGGGATCCTCAACAACAGAGAACTAAGAACTTTTTTTGTTGGGGCAAGAGATTAGACAGGAAATTTTTTGAACCACGTTATGTTCAACATGGATGGTTCGTCCTTGGAAAAACCAGGACCTGCAGGGGTGCGTGAACTTCTCTTTTTTCAGAAACAGAATGCATGTTTTGGGAGAAAGTAGCTTCTTCACAGATGGTTTAACAAAGCTTGTAGTCCACAGAAGCACCCTATCTCAAGCCTGGATCCAGCTGCTGTGTTCTCAGTAGATAAGTCTCACTAGACTCTGTCTTACTAGATTGGGCACACGAGACACATGTGTGATATGTTTTCATTTTATTTTGTTTTTTATTTTTATAACTCATTGAAATTATTCTATATTTCTAAAATTGACTTGCTATCATAATATGAATTATTGTAAGTTGCAAGGGCAAAATACAGTTTGAATGCAAATTGGAATAATAGTTACCAGTTATCTAGCTAAAAAGCTAATAATTATTTTACAACTTAGTTAAATTAATTTTCTATATCTTTATATGTTAATTATATTCCACATGGGTTATCTAATATTTTTCTATACTCACTGTATTTACTATTCGGCTAATACTTGTCTGCAGGTATTTTAGAAAATGAAAAGTTGACACCAAAGTGGAGGGATCCCCTTTCATATATGTGTAGATAGATATTGAAGATAGATGATAAATAAAGGAAAAATCAACAAAAATATTTGACAGAAGGATCTCTAAAACCTAACTAAATTATGGATAATTGTTTTATTGAGAGAGAGAGAGAGAGAGAGAGAGAGAGAGAGCAAGACAATACAAGAGAAGAGAATTGTATTGAATGATGTAATTTGTATTCAAGAGGGGTATCCTATTTATAGTCTAGTCTAAGGGAAAGATTTGTTTATCAAATCAATGCGGGACAAGTCTTATATACATTAACAGCCCCCCTCAGACTAAAGGTGGCAAAATGGAGACCAATTTGAGTTTGAAAACTAAATTCTAAAGGCGTCTAGGAGGATGCTTCTTAGTAAAGATATCTGCAGTTTGATTGGTAGAAGAAATTGATAATAGTCAAATGGTGCCAATGGGTGAGATAATGACGCACAAAGTGACAATCAATCTCAATGTGTTTTTTGCATTCATGGAATACATCATTGTGAGCAATCTGGATAGCACTTCGATTATCCTAGCTGATGATAGTAGTAGTAGAATGAGTGATGCCCATGTTTTCAAGTAAACAGCGAAACCAAAGAAGTTCTTGAGTTGTATCAGCAAGAGCATGATACTCAGCTTCTGTGCTTGAATGGGCGACGATTGTTTGCTTCTTGTTGCACCAAGAAATAAGAGAGTCACCAATGAAGAAGCAATAGCCAGTGGTGGATCTATGATCAATGGGATCACCTGCCCAATCTGCATCTGAGTAGGCATCAAGCTCAAGTGAAGAGTGGGCAGAGAAATGGAGACCATGAAATAGTGTCCCCTTGATGTACCTGAGAATGTGAAGTACTGTGGCATAATGGAGTGTACGAGGAGCAGAGAGAAATTGTCTAACAATATGGACGGCTTAAGAGATTTTGGGCGAGTAACTGTAAGATAAACACGACTCCTAACCAATTGGCGAAATAGGGTGGGGTCGTCTAAATGTGTACCATCCATAGGAGTGAGTTTTGAGTTAAGTTCGAGAGGAGTGGTACATGTCTTACTATCTGTGAGTCCTGCTTGAGTAAGAAGATCTGAAGCACACTTGGCTTGAGAAAGATAATATCCTTTAGAGTTAGAAGTGATCTCAAGTCCCAAAAAGTAACTGAGCTTCCCAAGGTCTTTCATCTCAACATGTTGGCTGAGATGGGTCTTGAGAGCCGAAATTCCGGATGCGTCATCGCCGGTGATGATCATATCATCAACATAGAGAAGAAGTATAGTCCCTTGGTCTGAATTGTGGATGAAAAGGGCAGAATCATGCGGGCTGAAAGTGAATCAAAAATCTCCAACAACGGTACTAAACTTGGCAAGCCAAGCCCGAGGAGTTTGCTTGAGACCATATAGAGCCCGACGAAGTTTGCATACTTGATGCCGAAGATGATGTCTAAGGGTAAGATTTGTTTATCAAATCGATGTGGAACAAGTGTTATATACATTAACATGTTTTACAACCTATTAAGCTTATGTTTCAGTTTCCAAACATGAAATCTGACTACTTATCCATCTCTCTTCTAATTTCACATGGGTTCAAATAAAGAGATTCATAGACTTTATGCTTAACTTGCTTTTAAAGAGGCATCTTGTGTGAAGAAATAACCAGATATGGAGAGAAATTATGAATTCTCATTAAAATAATTCATTACATCAGTAGGTATTTATAGCTGAAGCTAACTACACGAGAAGAAGCAAAACAGAATAGATAACAAAATTACAAACTAAAAATTAGTTAAGTAACAACAATATTCTTCCTAACTAACTCTCTAACCATATTTACAACTATTAACTAATTGTACAATTGGTCTAAAACTCCCCCTCAAGATGGATGTGATTGAGTATGAACATCAGTTACACCCATCTTGGGAAGCAATGAAGCAAAGGAAGAATATCCAAGGGGTTTTGTGAAGATGTCTGCTAACTGATTTTGTGAAGTGACTTGCAGTGTCTTGATAATTCCAGCTTGTAATTTCTCCCGAACTATATAGCAATCTATCTCTATATGTTTTGTTCTCTCATGGATTACCGGATTACCATATATATGTAGTACTGCTTGATTTCACAAAAAAATCAAAACTAGCCTTGTATGCTCAATCTTTAAATCCTTAAGTAGTGAAATCAACCAAGTTACTTCACAGACAGTAGTAGCCATGGATCTATATTCTGATTCTGCAGATGATCGAGAGACTGTCTTCTGTTTCTTGGATTTCCATGAAATTAAAGAGTTTCCTAGGAACACAATAGCTTGTGACTGATCTCCTAGTCTCTATGCAACCTGCCCAATCAGAATCACAAAAGGCCTTTAAATTTATATCTGATGAAGCTGAAAAGAACAATCCTTGACCAGGAGTTGCTTTGATGTACTTTAGCACTCGAAATGCTGCAGTCAAGTGAAGTGCCCTTGGCTTATCCATGAACTGACTTAGAATCTGAATTGCATAGGATATGTTAGGCCTTGTAATAGTTAGATACAACATTCTCCCAATTAACCTTCTATAGGCAGTGGGATCTTCAAGTAAATCCCCTTCTTCTGTAGTCAATTTCAAGTTTTGCTCCATAGGAAATTTGACTGCCTTAAAGCCCTATATAGCCTGAGTCTTTGAGAATATCCAATGCATATTTTCGTTGACAAATGGAAATGCCTTGTTTAAAATCCATTTCCTGCTACCTTATTTTTCATGGCAAATATTGCTTTATACAGGAACTACAGACATGGAGGATATGATTGGATTGGGTGAAGACAGGGCAGGTTTATATCATCTCCTCAATAAGCATTCGGCTATGTCAGTCTCCAATACAACTTCCAATAAGCGTGGCCTAATTACTGTACCTGTTTCATTGTCTGTCAATAATTCTGATTTTGGGGTTTGGCATTATAGATTAGGACATCCCTCCTAATCTAGACTAGACTTGTTGCATAAATTTGTTCCTAAAATAAAAGAGTCCCATTCTAGTCATTGTAATATATGTCCTCTTGCTAAAGAGAAGAAGTTGCCTTTCCCAAACAGCAATAATAAATGTTCAAAAGCTTTTCAACTTGTGCATTGTGATATTTGGGGTCCTTTTTCTATTAAATCAATTGATGGTGCAAGGTATTTTTTGACCATTGTAGATGATCATACCTAATGCACTTGGCTATACCTAATGCAATCTAAGGCACAAGCGAGATATAATGTGCAATCTTTTGTTTCTTTTGTTGAAACTCAGTTTCATATTACTATACAAACCATTCGTATTGATAATGATGCAAAATTCCACATGCCTGATTTCTTTATTTCTAAAGGCATTGTCCATCAAAAATCATGTGTCTCTACACCATAGAAGAATGGTGTTGTTGAACAAAAGCATCAACACATTCTTGTTGTGGCTAGATCTCTTAGATTTCATTCCAACTTACCTCTTCATTTTTGGGGCGAGTGTGTTCTAACTGCAGTTTATCTCATTAACAGGTTGCCCACACCAATTCTCAATGGTAAATCTCCTTTTGAAATGTTGTTTCATAAACTTCCTAGCTATTTTCATCTTAAGAGTTTTTGGTTGCCTTTGTTTTGCCTCAACTATTTCACATGGTCAAACCAAATTTGACCCTAGAGCAAAGTCTTGCATATTTGTAGGCTATCCTCATTCTGTAAAAGGCTATAAACTATATGATCCACACACTCGAAAGATGTTCATATCCTGCGATGTTGTGTTTCATGAACATGTTTTTCCATTTTAGAAATTTTCACAGAATCATTCTTCTAATATTCCTCATCCAATTCTGCCAAACTGGGTAAATTCCTGTGATATTATCACTTCTGAACCATCCACTTTTGAACTACCTTCCCACAGTCCAAATATCACAGCAGACACAATTAATGTTTCTGTTGATTCCCCGAATGTTTCTAATACTTCAATTCCTTCTGTTCCTTTGAGAAGGACTTCAAGACAAATTTGTCCTCCTCCTTACCTCCAGAATTATCAATGCTCTGATACCACGTGAAGAAATAACCAGATATGGAGAGAAATTCTGAATTCTCACTAAAATAATTCATTACATCAATAGATATTTAAAGCCGAAGCTAACTACACGAGAAGAAGCAAAACAGAATAGATAACAAAATTACAAACTGAAAATTAGTTAAGTAACAACAATATTCTTCCTAACTAACTAACTCTCTAACCATATTTACAACTATTAACTAACTGTACAACTGGCTTAACATATTGCTCTTATCTAATTTAAATTGAACAAGTATCATTTGATATATTTTCTTAATGTTGAACAGGGCATGGATGAATTGTTTATATATGAGTAATTTGAACTAATAAAAAGTAAATGAGCTACTGTCCCCGCAGTACTGTGAGGTGGGTTAATTTGAACTAATAAAAAGTAAATGAGCTACTGTCCCCGTAGTGCTGTGAGGTGGATTAATAATACGAATGTGAAAAAGGAACAATGAAGTCAGAGAATCCAGCATTCGGCGTGAGCCCTTGCCTGCATACCCATGAACAAGTGAACAACGCATTTGACTTTGAATTTTACAAAAGAGAGTGGCAACCAATACATGATCATATGGCCCATATAAGTTCGTCAAAGCAGTACATAGACAAATTATGGTCTTAAGGCGGTTTCAAATCAATCTAAAAAACAAACCAGATACTGGGGCATGATTAATAAGTGATGCCATAATAATTAACAAGAGAAGGTCAGAGACGGCGAGTACAACGCCAACCTGGCAGAGAATTGACCATTTCTGTGAGGCAAATCGTCGAACACCATAGCGTCAAGAGCAGACAACCCATCATTCTCCTCGCGTGCTTGATCCACTATTGTGGTTTCATACTCTATATTTATGGGATTCTTGGGTTCATTCCTCAGCATATCTAGCAAAAGGGTGATGGGAAAAAAGAGCCCCTTTCCGTGTGGGAACAATTCTTTGGACTGTTCAGATTTTTAATGTTCTATTGAACTCTTCTTTAATGTTTTTTTTTTTTCTGTCAGCTGACACTCGGTTGGCTGGCACACTCTAGTGGCCACATAGGATACTTAGTCTATTCTCACGCCCAAATAATAAGGCCCTCTCACTGGTTAGGGGTAAATACATGATTTGCTCGCTGGGCAAGAATCGAATTGGGACTTAAATCAACAAGTGACCCATCCCAAGCTAGCCATTGCCTAGGGCTTCTTTAATGTTCTATTGAACTTTGAAGAAATAACATATGATGATTTTACATTATCCAATGGGTATTTTCTCAAAGGAGTGATATTATTGACCCACTTTAAAAATTACGTAGAGGTGTGACAAGAATAAATAAAAATACACAAAATATGTTTTATTTGACATCACCTTTTCTATCTCAAATATTTCATAAATTTGACTAATATTATAAAGTGATAATTCTCATAAATTTATTCAACAATTTAGCATCAAACTAAAGTCAAACAATTTTTATGGGTCCGGTTTAATTTAACAATGTTCATCTATGTTTTTCCAATAAAATCGCTCCATAAAACTTCCTTATAATTTTTCAATTTATTTCTCAAAACATTAATATAAGAAATGAATCCTATTAATAACTGAATAGTAATTTTTAGAAATTACTAATAAATGAATTAATATTTCAATTTAAAATTTTTAATTAAAATTAACTATTTTTAATAATGAATTAATAATTTAATAGTGATTGAGTTTATAATTTCTATAACTGTGATTAGTAGATGAATTATTTTATAAAAGATGATAAATAAAATTATTAATATTTTTAAAACTCCTCCTTAGTATTTTGAAACCTCCTTATAAGTTTTATAATTTAGTTTTATAACTGCTAATTATAATGGAATTAATATTTATTAATTGCAAGCAGTGTTGATTCCATAATATAAAAACATAGTTACCTTCAAAAAACACAAAATTCAACAATGAAGTTATATAGTTAAGTATAAATTACAAAAATTTAACACCATCCCTATCCCTTTCATTTCCCAAGCATTCAATAAATTTAATTATAAATATGAATATTCTCCATGAAACTTATATAGCAATTTACCACCAATTTAAAATATTCATACATCACAATCAAATAATTTTCATGGCATATGTTTAAGTTAACGATCCTCCTCTATGCTTCTCCAATGAAACCATTCCATAAAATTTCTTATAATTCTAATTTATTTCATAAATGAGTAATGTGATAACTAAAATAATGTTTTTCATTATCTTTATTAATAATTGAACAAATAATTTTGAAAATAATTAAAAAATTTATTATTTTTAAATTTAAATTTTAAATTTTCACTAATAATAAATTAATATTTTAAATTGACTGAGTTAATAATTTTTATATCCATTGTTTACAAATAAATTAATTTATGAGATAATAAATAAAATGGTTAATATTTTGAAATCCTCCCACAAATAAAATGAGTAGTGTTTTCACTATTTTGAAGCTTTCCTATAAATTTATAATTTAGTTGTGCAACCACGAATAGTAATTGGATTAATTTTTTGTAAAAATTAATAATAATTGAATTACTTTATTTAATAAAAATATAATAATTAATATTTTAAATGATATCTTATAAAAAACTTATTACTATTAAAAATCTCTTGTAATTTTGTAATTTTATTTTTTTAACTGATTATATTAGAGGCAGTATGTGTTGTATCATGATGGTAATAATAATTAATTTCTGTAATAATATATAAATATTTTAATTATAAATAATTTTTAGTAATATAATTCATAAAAAAAAATATATTATTAATGTCACTCCTTAACTGTTTTTAAATATTCAATTGTAAAAATTACATTCAGTTTTATACTTAATATTACATATTACATCTCAATTTCAACATATAAAATTTTTAAATCCAGCATGAGATCTCTAGTAGCTATCAAAATTAAAAATAAATACATATTAATTCAAAATCATTGAGTATCTGTTGTATCCTCGTATTAAATAAAAATTAAAAGTAAATGCAATATTTGCTTAATTTTCTTCTTTTTCTCTTTACCTTTTTTTTAGCTAATAAATAGCTTAATATATGTTTTGAAAGTTAGAGAAATAATCAATAACACATTAACTAATATATATATATAATGATCAAAATCATTGTATTTTATTTTTTTTTTCATTGAGAAAATTAACTAGAAAAATAATAATTTGAGTCAAATTAATCAAAAAATATTAAAATAAATAAATAAGTAAATATTAAATAAAATTAGATACACTAAAAAAAACAAATAATAATATATGCAATGCAATAATAACACTATCTTTGTGAAGAAATAGAGTGGTATAAGCATTAATATAATATTATTATCGGTTAGTGTAAAAATTATTCCTCCCTAATTTATTCGACATATATAAAAGACATTCAACTAAAGCAAAATCAAAACAATGGGAAACAAGAGACAAACAATCATAAATGAGACACAGAGTCACTTCCTTATTTTTTGAAAGATAGGGAAAATAAAGAAAACCCTAAATCTATGCAAATCAAAGATTGAGTTCGAGAGTACATTTCTGCGTTGGGAAGGTGAATGCCTAGTATATAGTTTTGGCGATGGTTAACCAATTAGAATGGTAACCTCAATTACATGTGCATGTGTGTGTGTGTGTTTCTCCCAATTTTTGAAGTTGTGGAAATGATAGAAAAACACCCCTTTTGGTCATCAAGTAAGAGCTATTGTCTATGAGCACTCCAACTTAACCTCAAGAAGTCTAGAACATAACTCTTAAAGGGGGTTTGGCCTCAAAACCCTAATTTTTTTTAAAAAAAAAAAAAAAACATAATGATGACAATGATGAAAGATATTTGGTTCGAAAAACCTCTGGTTTGTATTATCGTATTAAAAACCAAAGTTTAGAAAAGGGGCACCGAATTTGTATTACCAGTCTTTGAAGAAGGGGAATGAAAAGAGTGAGTTTTAAAATTTTTTTTTGTTATGAAATGCATGATGGTTTTGAAAATCTACAGCTTTAATATTGGGTTCTTTACTTAAAATGAGAAATATTTTTTTAAATAATTTTTAGTTATTTGAAAATTTTTTTTCCTTTTTTGTGGGGTGGAGACTCTTAACCATTAAGCCTAAGCAACAAACATCTAATTAGGTGTTCTTAGATTCATTTAATCTAATCCGTTGATTGAGACCATAATCTCCCTCGACCATACAATCTTCGTGAGTTAAACATCCCCACCATGCCTAGGGATAATTAGGGGAAGAAGACACTATATGGTAAAATCTTCCCCTTATCTCATCATAAGCAAATATTATGTAATGACCTAAAATTTCATACCATTTTTTTTTAAACATACTACAAAATAAAATACTCTAATACCTTTGATTATATCTGCTATAACATCTCAGACCTCAAGTGGGCACTGAGGAAATTTTCTGTTTACAGAGTAACATACCTATGTAGCGGAAAACATAAAGTCATACATCCATATATAAAATATCAGAATCTAGGATTATCCCAAAACATATATACATAATTATACATCATGTCAGCATCTTCTACCCAAACACTTTTGAATACTACTAAAAAATACAATCCCCTGATAACACTTACCCTATAGATAGGGTAGTGTAAACAACCTCTTTACCTGCGAGCCTGCTCTGCTCGTCTAGTTGGATCATCTGAAAAATGTTAACTTTTTGGGATGAGATAACGCTCAGTAAGAAGAAATATGCTATCACTAGTGTGTGACAACTAAGTTTATATAAATAATTTACTGATAAATAACCGAACTGAGATATCATGAAAATACTGTGTAACTCACACCTTTATGGCTTAAAATAAACTGTGTTATCTAAATTTTCTATTTATTCATATTGCTAAGAATATAATATGTATATATATATATATATATATATATATATATTTATATCTGCTGTTATTCTGTAAATATATATGTATATAAATAACTGAGTAATATCCCTGGAAATCTATATGTCATGATTTAACCCTTCATGACAGGGTTGTGCAGCCCGTAAGTTGGACTTAACTCTAATTGGCCTACTAGGATAAGTCACCTGAATACTCTACCAATCCTCAGTCCGACCTTTACTACAATCCTTCCAAAGGCATGGTACTGATATCTACCTCGTCAAACCGGCCTCCTCAACCCAGGAATCTACGAAGACTACAATCCTTCCATAGGCACGGTAGACAAAATCCACACACTATCTGAGATATGTGGTTGCACTCTGATCTGAAATAGCAACGGTATCATACTCTACTGACTGAATCTGATTGAAATAATTAATCTGACTAAAATAATTCATCAGTGATCTGCTACTTGCATAATACTAATATATATAATTATCTGGTTGTTTTATTATGATTCCAAAATAACCATAATACTATAAATTTGATATGAAATACTGTAATATTTGACTGAAATAACTGTAATATTTGATTGTAATATTTGACTGAATAATCAGTAGTATCTGAGTGTTATGGTTTTGAAAAATCATGGAATTCTGTGAATACTGTAGAATATCTGTCTATAAAATATATCTGTCTGAATAGTATCTATTTGTATAATGTCTGTCTGTAATATATTTTTCTGAATAGTACTGTCTATAAAATATATCTATCTGAATTGTATCTGTTTATAAAATATACATGTCTGTATAATATCTGATAAAACATATTTCTGTGCAAAAATATTGTAAATCATGATATTTCGAAACTACATAAACATTGTATTGAGCAAATACCCACTCATGCTACACAAATAATAAAACTCATATTATGAAATCTATAAAACTATATAGTTTATACCATGTATTCTAATAAACAAATACTATACTTTACTAAAATTTTTTTTTTGAATTTACTAGCATAGTATATTTCCCTTACCTTGACTAACTGAACTCGTCTACTGGTTCTAACTCACGTCCACTACGTTCATAATTTCATATTCCTGAAATCACATACACACATATATTTCCTTGTCAATCAACTGTATTTCCGAGAATAATTTCATACTTACATTTCCTGAATTATAAACCATTCATTATCTTACCTGGTTTCCTGGGAACACCCTCTAGGTTCCCCAACCTACCTGCAGTAAAAGCTCCAACACCCTAAATTCACAATACCCACATAAATCATCCCAAACACCAGTATGACAACATCTACTACTAAATTTGGGTTCAAAAAAACCTACAAACCAAATAATCCTTAAATAATCTACTTACCCAGATTTTGGAATGGTTCCCAAACTTCTTAAATTGAAATTCTGTTTTGGTTAGATTGTAGAGAATCTCCTCAGAATCATCGTGGTAGCTTCTGATCGTTGAACCGAGGAGAAACAGAGTCGAATTTCTAAAGAGAAGGCAGAGGGACCGAAGTTTAGAGAGAGAGAGAGAGAGAGAGAGAGAAGAGCAACTGAATTTTTTCGTCAAAATTTGATTTTTGTGCTTACATAGATGGCTGGCCACGTGGCCTCGTGGACAAGACACGTCGACTCGTCGACGAGGTGGGAGAGGCAGTTTGTAGACCAAAGTAAAGAACTCGTCGACGAATCAATGGGTCTGAAATACACCCTCTCAGTATCTCTTCATCGACGAGATATTGAGACTCATCGATGACCCGTATCAGGAAGTTCGTCGACGAAGCCAAGGCATTCGTCGACAAGCCCTGCTTTACCTCCTCTGAATTTTCCTTTCCCTCTTCTATTTAATTACTATTATTTTTCAGGTCTTTACATAATAGGTTTTGAGAACCAAGTCACATAATTTGAGGTGTAGAACATGAATAAAAATAACTTAAAGCTACACAAGAATAACTTTTCCTTTTTTTGGATTTTTTTAATATTCCATTTTTTTTGAGTTTTCTTGAAAGGTAATGACAATTAAGGTAATAACTAAAGATCAACAATAATACTAATAATAAGGACATAGAAATAAATAACAATAATGCAACTCATGCAATACACATCAATACATGCACATGCACAAATCACATAACCCTACCATAGTAATAACATTACTAATATATACATATCATTAAAATATAATATTCACATACTAACACTAGTCATGTGCACACTATTAAGGGTCCAAATTGTGCACAAAAAATCATTAAAAAGTAGATTCTCAGAGCGTTAAAATGATATATTATTTGTAAAATTACTACAAGAGGTAAGAAAATGAGATATGGTCAAGGTTTGGTCAAAATAGGGCGTGGTCAAGCATCATTTGGTTAGGTGAAAATAATTTCCCTTACAAAGTAAGTCCAAGTGCACGAAATGCACCCTTAAAAATAAAGCTATAATGCCCTTAAAACAACCCACCTTAGGCTCCAAAATTCAAGTACATGAACCCAATGCAAGATTATAAAGTGATTGATTAAAAATACCATTTTTATGTAACAAACTTTGTTATTTCACAAAGATGTTTTTTTAATCACTTCATTTCATGTCTTGGATATTTTTATTTCATGCACATTTTCACAACAAAATGGTGATAATACTTAAAAAAAAAAAAAAAAAGACAAAAGAAGAGTGTAAGAGGGGAACCACCAAGATAAAGGAAGAAATAAATAATAAAAAAAGAGGAAAAAAAAATACAATGCCTTTAGTTCTCTTCACTTCTCCCTTTCATGAAGAAATAGTTTCTTAGTATGTTAAATGAGTTGGAAAGAGTGAGACAGTGAGAATTTCAAGTATGAAGAAATTCTCCTTCCACCACTCAATCTTTCTCTTACTTTCTTTTTCACTTTCCCTTTCTTTCTATTAAAAAAAAAAAAAAAAGATGTTCCTATCCTTGGTGATATTAGAAAGGGTGGAAGATTGAGAACTTCAAGTATGAAGAAATTCTTCTTCCCCCACACAATCTTTCTCATACTTTCCTCTTGCTATTTGGGAGAGTGAGAGAGGATGTTGAGAGTGATCGAAGGTAGAGAGAAGAAAGTGAAAGATGATAGTAGGAGAATGCTTTGGGAAATACATATGTGTGTGCTTGCCCTAGCTCCCAAAGAGAATATTTATAGGTGAAAAAGTGAGGAAGAGGGATGATGTGTTGAGAGAAGATTATTGGTTGGACATTAGGGTTTTAAGAAATGGGACAAGTGTTTCAATGGATAAGACAACATGAGATTTTTCCCAATAGGAGATGACCACCATTTAGGGCATGTGGAGGAAGGGGATTAGGGGGATTACGATAAGTGTCTCGATGAATAAAACAAAAAGAAATTCTAGCCAATAGGGAATGACCACCACTTAGAGCATGTGGAGGAAGGGCATTGGGCCAAATGACCCTATGCCACCAAAGAGCACATGGTGAAAAAGTAAGATTAGTGGTGCTTAAAGTGTCTTAAAACAGGATTAGATATCCCAATGATGAGATTAAGCTTAATTAAGGTTCAATCGAGTCTTATTATTAAAATTAAAGGCCAATCAGACTGTAATTTTGAAAATGGAAATGTAATTGGGCTTCAATTAGAAGAATAATAAAGCCTTAATTTTGGGAGCAAAGAGGAATTGGGTTTGAATTTTGGAGGAGTAAATGGTTTTTGGCAAAGCTTATGTAGGTGATGGAATGAAGATGGGGGCACATGCAACCTTTTTTTTTTGTGCATGATTCTTTTTGTATTTTTTATTTTTGAATTTTTATAAAAGACCTAATTTTGTTACAATTTTGAAGAATGGGCTAAAAAACCTCCCAAAAAAAAAAAACACAAAACTTACTGTCTAGGAGAAGACACATTAGGATTAAAAAAAAAAACAATAAATAAATAAATAAAAATAAAATCCAAGCTTAAAAGGGTTTATGGAAAATGGACCATCGACCAGAATGTAATTATAGGAACTTTCTTTGGGAGGGAATTGCAAGCATATGTGAGGCTAGGCTTTGTCTAGATGCTATCAGTTATGTTGGTCTCTTTGTTGATTGTCCTTCATTTTTTTAGTTAAGAAAATCATATATTTAAAACACTTCTAAAACAATAAATAAATAAATAAGTTACATATACTTTTTTTTAGTATCAAACTAAGATAAATTTATCAAATATTATATTAAATTATTTAAACTCTATGTTTTTTTTTTCTTACTTGTTGCTATAATTTATGCCAATATATAACTTTGTTAGTAGATATTAAGTATGTTTTCTTGCTTCAAAGCATTTGTTGAAGTGACTTTAGCTTCAAAAAGAAAGAAGTATACCCTTAAAATACTACCCAAACATCATTTTAGCTTTAATTTTCCTCATTGGAAAGAAGAAGCACTATATGTTCTGTAAGTACAGAGATTGCAATTAATAATAACACTATTTTTGTCTAATTTTAAGTCATAAAATTAGTTGCTTCAAAGTTGAGGCTCTTTATGGTATTGAGGCTTTTGGCTAGTTATGTTATGTTGGGAGCTTTTATTCATAATCATTACTTGAAGAACATGAAGTTGAATAGTGTTCTCATGGAAGTTATCTAAGGCAGTTCTCTCTCTCTCTCTCTCTCTCTCTCTCTCTAGTGTTTTTCCTTCTTACTCTTTTCGGCTTAGACTCAAATTTTCTTAGATCTTCATGGTCTTGATTTTGACTTGCTCGTAAGTATTTAAGTTGCTTTTGAATTAGGTTGACGTAGGAAGTCAACTTAACTCTAATTAGAAATTTAGTCTCATTCCATTCTCTAAAAGAACATTTTATATCATTTTTTAAATCTCTTCAACAATAGAAAATGCCAATGGTGTAGCATGTAACTCATATTAAGTGGAACACATGTATAGAGAAAGTATGCTGAGGAAAAACAAGGAAGCTGGTCTGAAGAAAACCATCAATGGTTTGCATAGTGAGTCGACGATTACATTAACGATTTCAAGAAAATGCCAGGTTAGGAAGAAAACCATTGATGGTTTTGCATAGAAGGTTTTAGACAGAAGCTAATTTAGAAGGAAACCATCGACAGTTTGATGAAACTGTCGACGGTTTTGTTTGGCTCTATTTTTGAATTTTGAATTGGGAAGATAAATTGGTTGGGGATATGGAGGCAAATCCTCTAGGGATTGATACAAGGGTATTTAGGGAACTTTCTAATCCCTTTGTATGTGTAGGGTTAGCATAAATATAATGTTGTAACCCTGGTTTTGATAGATAGTGAATTTCAATCGCTGCTTGCTCTAATGGATGTAGACATTCTATCAAACCACGTTAATTCTTGTGTATTGCTTTCCTTATAATCAGTGTGATTGTGTTTTTGTATAATTCATCGTTAGTTGCTACATTACATGATCCGTTCCGTACCCATTCATTTGCACAAAAAATTGGTATTAGAGCTATTAGTTACAATGGCTAGAATTTCTTTTGCAAAGTTCAACATTGTCAAGTTCGACGGATCAAGAAATTTCGGAGTATGGCAAAGGAGGGTTAAGGATTTGTTAGTCTAGCAGGGTATGGTGAAGGCGTTATATGGAATGTAGTCAAAAGGCATGGACGACATTAGTTGGAAGGAACTAGAAGCAACGGTTGTGGCGACTATCATGGTTTGTCTAACTAATGACGTGATGTATCACGTCATAGATGAGGAATTGCCTACGGAAGTTTAGCTAGAATTGGAAATTCGGTATATGTCCAAGTCGTGGATGAACAAGCTTTATCTTAGGCATACTGTATAGGCTTAAGATGTCAGAAGGTTCAGATATGAACTAGCACATTAACGTGTTCAATTAAATCATTAGTGATTTGAAGTGAAGTTCAAAGACAAATACAAGGCATTGATGCTGCTAAATTTTCTACCTACGTCTCCTACACATAAAAATTTGGTTAAAACTCTGATGTGGGGAAAGGAAACTCTTGAATTAGAGGAGATCACAAGTGCTCTTTTAGGTTTTCATCAGAGGAAGAAAGCTAGCGATGAGAATCTACAAGGTGAAGGGCTTATGGTTAAAGGTAACGAGGAACGTGGGAGAAGCAAGTTCCGGAGTGGACCGAGCAACAATAAATCTTAGTAAAATTTCAGGAAGAGGAAGGACATACGGTGTTTTAAGTGTGGGAAAAAAAGGACACATAAAACTAGATTGTCTAGAGAAAAAAAATGGGAATGCAGAAAATAAAGAGGGTTCATCAAAATCTACGAATGCAGTGGAAGAAGGAGACACATAAAGCAGTGATGGTGATATGCTTTCGATTTCATCCAGTTTAGATCATCTCCCAGATTCTTGGATCTTGGATTCGACGTGATCCTATCACATGACACCCAACAAAAATTGGTTTGACACCTATAGGTTAGTAAATTCTAGTTCTAGTCTAATTGGAAATGATGCTTCACGCAAAATTGTTAGAATAGGGAATATCATAATTAAAATATTTGATGGTGTTGTTAGAATGTTATGTGATGTTAGGCATATACCGAAGTTAAGGAAGAATTTGATTTCATTGGACACTCAATATTATAATGGGTTTAATTACAAGTCTACAAGTAGAGTAATGAAGGTGAGTAAAGGCGTCTTAACCGTGATGAAGGGGCAGAAATTACTAGAAAATATCTATACACTACTAGGTACCACAGTTATAGGTGGAGCTGCAGCTGCGGAGTCTGAGTCAGATATTACAATCTTGTGGCATATGCGGTTAGGGCATATGGGTGAGCGTGGGATGATGAAGCTTCATAAGAGAAATTTATTGAAGGGTGTCAAAACATGCAAGCTGAATTTCTGTAGGTATTGTGTTCTTGGGAAACATAATAGGATGTAGTTCAAGACAGCCACACACAAGATGGAGGGAATTATTGACTATATTCATTTTTATGTTTGAGGGCCAGTAAGGGTAGCATCACGGGGAGGAAATATGAACTTCATGAGTTTTATCGATGAATACACACGAAAGGTTTGGATGTACTTCATATGACACAAGTCAGAGAATTTTGCTAAGTTCAAATTGTGGAAAACTGAAATGGAAAACCAGATCGGGAAGAAGATAAAATGCTTTAGGTCCGATAATGGTATTGAGTACACATATTCAAAGTTCATAGAGTTGTGTGAGCAACATGACATCAAGAGACACTTCAAAGTATGCAAGACACCACAACAGAATGGTGTGGTGAAAAGGATGAAAAGAAAAATAGCTGAAAAAGCTCGGTGTCTCAGGTTAAATGCAAGGCTTGCAAAGAACTTCTGGGCAGAGGTAATGAATATGGTGTTTTTCTTGATTACCAGATCACCAAGGGCAGCACTAGATGGGAAAGTAGCAGAGGAGGTGTGCATAGGCAGAGCGGTAGACTACTATAGTTTGAGAATGTTTGGATGTACAACCTACATGCATGTTTCTAGTGAGGATAGATCGAAGCTTGATGCAAAGTCTAAACAGTGTATCTTTCAGGGGTATCAGAAAGGGGTCAAAGGGTTCAAGCTGTGGGATCCAAAGGCAAACAAGGTGGTGTTTAGTAAAGATATGATTTTTGATGAGAAAGCCATATTGCAGCATACTCAAAAAGATGAGAAACAGGTGCCTAAAAAATGCAGCAGCAACGGGCATGTGGTGCAAGTGGAGCTAGAGACTTAAGGTAGGGATAACAATGTTCAGAATGTAGGGAGTTCTAACTCAGGAGACCAACAACATTACAATATTGCTATAGATAGGCCCAGACGCACTATCAAGCCACCCTCCCAGGTATGGATTTGATGATCTAGTTTCTTATACACTTATTACTAGTAGCGGGGATCTTACTACTTTTCAAGAGGTAGTGCACACCTAAGAGAAAAGTAGATGGATGGGTGTTATGGTGGAGGAGATTTAGTCTCTGCATAAGAACTAGACATGGGAGTTGGTGGAGCTTCCAAACGGGAAGAGAGCGATAGGATGTAAATGGGTGTATAGGAAGAAGGAAGCAATATCAGAAAAAGAAGGAGAAAAATTCAAGGCCCGTCTAGTGGCAAAGGCTTACTCACAGAGGAAAGGGGTTGAATACAATGAGATCTTCTCCCCTGTGGTCATACACACTTCCATCAGGGTAGTGTTAGGTCTAGTAGCATATACATTTGGAGTAGATAGACGTAAAGACAGTGTTTCTACATGGTTATTTGGAGGAGCTAGTTTACATGATACAGCCAGAAGGGTTCAATCAGGCTTGACAGGAACACTTGGTTTGTAAATTTAGGAAATGACTTTATGGGCTGAAAAGGTCTCTGAGGCAGTGGTACAAGTGGTTTGACTCCTATATGACCTGGATTGTCTACAGGAGATGTAAGTATGATTGACTCCTATATGATCTGGATTGGCTACAGGATATGTGAGTATGATTATTGTGTTTATGTGAAGAGCCTTGATGATGATTCATCTATTTTTCTATTGCTTTATATGGATGACATGTTGATTGTTGTGAAAAGTATAACTAAGGTCAACAAGTTGAAAACCCTGTTAAACAAAGAATTTGACATGAACGATTTGGGTGTGGCCAAGAAGATTCTTGAGATGGATATCCGTAGGGACAAAACTTTCAAGAGATTGTGGTTATGTCAACATAGCTATGTGGCGAGGGTGTTGGAGAGGTTTGGCATGGATAATGCAAAACCGGTGAGTACACCGTTGGCGAATCATTTTAGATTGTTTACCACCCAGTTCCCAAAGGTAAATGATGAAGTTAATGACATGTCAGTTCCATATGCTAGTGTAGTGAGGTGCTTGATATATGCTATGGTTTGTACAAGACCGGATCTGGAACAAGTTGTCGGTGTGGTGAGAAAGTTTCTTTCAAATTTGGGACGACGACATTGGGATGCAGTCAAATGGATTTTCATATACTTGAGGGGTATTACAAACTATGGCATCATGTTTGGCAAACAAAAGGGTGATCCTTTAGTTGTGAGATATGTGGATGCAGACTATGCAGGGGACTTGGATGACAGGAGGTCTACCACAGGGTATGCATTCACCCTTGTGGAGGTTCTATTTATGGGAGGTCCATGGTTTAGTCTCTAGTTGCACGATTGAATTTATGAGTCCTATCCCATTTTGACTATGACAAATCCAAAGTATCTCACTTATGCATCCAGTGTTTGAACAGATAATTCTTTTAAAAGGCACATAGAGTCGAGCTACAACGGAAGCAATGAGAAACTGAAAGATTACTTCACCTGGCATACGACATGGCAAAGTGAAGAGCAAGAGCTGAAGACGTCTGTTTTATTTGAATTGTAATTGCATTAAGTTTGGTCTGTAATAATGCATAACTTGCATGATGTGATTGGACACTCAAAATGACCATAGACTGACCCTAGGATTCAAAACTTTTCATAGAAAACCCTTCACTTAAAATGTCATACTAATTTATATAAGGTTGAAAAGTTTTTAGGTCAAAAATAGGGCTTAAACATTGATTTAAACCAAGCCCAGTCGACCAGCCCCTTACTGTTTTATTTGCCCCAGTCTACCCACCTATTAATTTTACATGTTTTCAAAAGCCGCAGTTGACCGTTCTATTTCTCTCTTGAAAACCCCAATGGACCAGACCACATTCTTTGGCAAAGATCAAATCCCCAGCCAATCAGCCCATTTTATACTTAACATGCCCAGTCGATCGGCCTTCAAAGCCCGACCGACTAGATCATTAAACCAGTAGACTAATTCTCGTTGATTGGGAAATTGCCTTGGTCCAACAGACTGGTGATGTCCCTAATCGACTAGAACCTTCATTGCTTTCTGAAAAAGAACTGAGGCCAGCCAACTGATGACTTGCCTAGTTGACCGAATCTCTCGGGAAGGTTGAAATCTTCCTAAGGCCAGCCGACTGGTGGCTTCCCCAATTGACCAGACCTATCAGGTTGGGCAATTTCTTAGTGCTAAACTTGATTAATTTTTTAATTAAACTAATCTAAAAATTCCCAACATGTCCCTAACAATCAAAATTTTTCAGAAATCTATATGTAGCCCACTTATAAGCTTAGTTAGAAATTTTGATTAGCTTAAAATTCTCTTAAAATATTTTGGGCAATTATTTCTCCTACTCTCACATATACAAGCATACTTGATTCTCTTTCTCATATTCTTTTTTTAAATCATCTTAGAAAGAGTGCATTGATTCTCATTCTTCATTTGTAGATTTATTGCACTTGCAACAAAGATGCAAAGACTCACTAGCTACAAAGGTTTTCCCACTCAAAGATTTGTTAGTTAAATCGGGGAAAAGACCTTAGCAGAAAACTCTTTATAAAAATAATCAACCAATCTAGAACAATGAGAGTTTAAGTAATAAGAACCACTCAAGAACACTCTTAGGAAGTTGGACTTATCAAAGGAATGACAAACAAAGAGTGTATGGTCTTAGTATGTGAAAAATATGATCTTGAAAATATAGAAGATTTTTGGCTAATTGATATTGCTAATCTGCCTTAATTTTTGCAAATGAACCCATATATATAGAGAAGGCCAAAATTATAACCATTTAGGACATAAAGGGAATTATCAAAAAAGTTTTAAATGAGTTTAAGAAATTAACCCTATTTTACCCTAATTAGTTGTGGTAAAAAATTGGCCAACTTGAGAGTTTCGGTCAACCGAGCCATAGGTTCGATCGCCTGAGCAGACACAACTAGAAAAAGTGAATTTTGAAGTTTGGGTGCTTGAATGGGGTTTCGGTTTAGTGACTGAGGCAATTTTCTATTTTGTCTGAGGTTCGGTCACCTGGACTCAAGTTCGATATGCCGAATCTTGAACATTCGGTCACCCAAGGGTAAAATGAACTAAAAGTTCGAGCACCCGAGGACAATGGAAAAGTACATGGTACAAGTTTGGTCGACCATGAAAACTCAAGTCATTTGAGTTCGGTCGCCCGAATCTAAGTCAACTTTTTGATCGGTCCATGGTTCGGTCAATTGAGGCAATTTGACTTGTCAGGTTTGGTTGCCCGAAGTCCTTATGATTTTTAACTAAGGTCCATTACTTAATTTTAATGTAAACCCTGATGACATATGAATTATGGTGGAGTCTTGTGCACTAAATATGGGAACCTAAGGTCCATCTAAGGCCACCTGAGCCTATAATCCTATCATACATGATGCAGATAATTACAGACCATATAGTGTTACAGTCCAATTATGAATTACAACCTAGAATGAAGAATATACAAATACAAATAAAAACAAGGCACAACATTCTTGAATCTTCTATAAGATCACCATATGTCATTATGATATAACATTCTTTTCAATTCAATGCGTAGAGTGAAACTGCGTGCAAGCTTAGTGCAAACATCAGTACCAAGTATATTTATCATTATCAAAACGGGATATGACCAATCAAGTCAACAATATTTGAATCAAAGATCATTTTCATTATCATCTCTCACACTATTTCATAAATATATTTTTTGAGAGATAAACTACAAATACTCTATTGAGCATAAACTCCCATCATACAAAAGTGCATTGATTTTATTATTGTACACATCTGTTTATTGAAGAAGTACTTTTATTTGTACACAAAAATTTTATTTTAATATCTTTGTATTCCTGGCATAGGTATCGCTAGAAGAGGAGGGCACCATCTTGTAAGGTGTGTATCGGTTTGGCTCCATCCGGTTAAGTAAGCTAGGAGGGCACCATCCTATAAGGTGTAATGGTTTGGCTCCACTCGGTAAGTGAGCTAGGGAAATTCCACCTTGTAAGGAGAACTTGTAAACGGCGTCGCTCCGCCTGGTTAAGTGAGCATATAGTGAATCCTCAAGTGGGTTGGCTTGAGGCAAGGACGTAGGCACGGTTTGTTGAACCTCATAAAAATTGAGTGTCACTCTTTCCCTATACTCTTTGCATTTCTGTATTTGCTTTTTTATCTTTATCTTTTGAGATTCTTGTAGTTGCATTTAAATATTGATTTGTGGTTAATTGGGAAATACTAGAACTATCATACTTGTTTAAATTATTTGAAAGTTCATATATCTGCTTGATTTGTGTTTGATTAGACAAACCCTAGGTTGTGTAATAATGGTAGCAATTTTAATTTGACCTAGGAATTTTAAAATCTCCAATTCACCCCCCTTTTGGGATTACACCAAAAATCACATGCACTATCTATTACTGAATCGGAGTATATGGTAGTGGCTAAGGATGCCAAGGAAGCTTTATGGCTAACAAGATTGGTCAAGGAGCTGACTATTCAGTAAGGTGGAGTTCAGTTGCATTGCGATAGTCAAAGTGCCATTTATTTGGCAAAGAATTAGGTGTATTATGCGAAGACCAAGCACATAGATTTGTGCAGTTCCACAAGATCAGGGAATTGGTTTCTCCTTATGAACTATTGCTTGAGAAAGTTTACAATATTGAGAATGCAGCAGACATGATGACAAAGCTTGTTACCACGGACAAGTTCAAGCATTGCCTAGACTTGATTAACGTCTCTAGATGCTAGATGGAAGGCATCCCAACCTATTGTCTCAAGTTGAGTTATGAGTCATGCTGTCATTTTCTCTTAAGGGGTGAATATTTGCCAAGGTGAAGATTGTTGTAGTATGTGTCTTATATTGAAGGGAACACATTTACAGAGAAAACATGCTGAGGAAAAACAAGGAAGCTGGTTTGAAGAAAATTGTTGATGGTTTGCATAGTGAGTTGACGGTTACATCAACGCTTTCAAGAAGAAACCAAGTCAAGAAAAAAACCGTCGACGATTTTGCATAGCCCATCAATGGTTACATTGATGGTTTCAAACAGAATCTAATTTAGAAGGAAACCGTTGACAGTTTGATGAAACCATCGATGGTTTTGTTCGACGCTGTTTTTGAATTTTGAATTGGGAAGATCAATAGGTTGGGGATATAGAGGCAAATCCTCCAAGGATTGATACAGGGGTATTTAGGGAACTTTAAATCCCTTTGTACGTGTAGGGTTAGCATAAATACAATATTGTAACCTTGGTTTTAATAGATGGTGAATTTCAGCCGCCGCTTGCTCCTATGGGTGTATGCATTCTACCAAACCACGTTAATTCTTGTGTCATGTGTTTATTGCTTTCCTTATTATCCATATGATTGTGTTTCTGTATAATTCATTGATAGTTGCTTCATTGCACGATCGGTTTCGCATGCATTCATTTGCACAACAGCCAAAATTTTTGTTCATATTTAATCCTTTTATTAATTGGCTAGCTTCAAATTCCTTTATTTCCTTACTCAATGTGAGAAACCTAAGGATTTGCAAAAAAACTTACTGGGAGAGTAGGGAATGAAATTCTCATATTTGGACCCCATAGACCAAAAAAATAAAATAAAAAATCATTCTATTAGTTTTTCATTTATGAGCATACATTATGTTATAATTGATTATTATTATTGAAGTGAGTTAATATGATCCTTAATATTTTAAGATTATAATTTTATCCCTGCATATTATAAGCTAACGTAATTTGTTGATAAAGAATATACCTAAATCTTTCACAAGTTAGGTGCCAATTTGGGTTTAGATCAAGCAAGGCTTAATTTTAGTTGTGAGCACACCTTATGTGTGTCCACAGTCCTTCAAAATTGTAAAATTTGGTTTGTGTAGTAAGTCAACTTAACTCTAACTAGAAATCCAATTAGTCTATCATTTTTTAAATCTCTTCAAAAGTAGAAAGTCAAAATTTTTGTTTATATTTGATCCTTTTATTAATTGGATAGTTACGGATTCCTTTATTTCTTTAATGCGTCAAACCTACAATTAGAGAACTAATTATTTCTTAAATTCTTTGTTCCTTTCATTTCCATATCATAGGATATACAACATAAACATTTTTGGATTGGGAATATTGTTGTGTTTGTTGGGGGTACAGGTTGAATCTTTTGTTCATATATTGTTTGTTAGATTTTACCTATGAATACCATGGTTTAACTCTAGAAGCTTTACATTTTAACGATTTGATGCTCTGCTCATATATTTTGGGATGTCATTAATTGTAATGCAAAAATGTATGTTTGAGATGGCAAGTCCCAAGCAATGTGTGTTTTCTATTTTTAATGAATTTCTTGGACCTTTATCTCTCATTTTATGAATTTCATATTTCCTAACAAAATTGGGTTTTGGAATGATTATAAGTGATATTGGCAACTAATCACCAACCATTTGCTGCAGTATAGAGTGGGAATGTAGTAACAATTTTGTCCCTCTCCCTGTAATTTTTCTTTTCCTTGCCTTTTTCTTCCTTCGAAAATTGTTTAGTACACGGGAATGGAATGGAAAAGAATGTCGCGATGTCCTGGAAGCAAGGGTGCCCCGGGGGGCAAGGGTGATAAAAATATGATATTTTTTGGCAAAATTGGATTTTGCAGTCGCCACTAACCTATTTTACTTGGTGCACTTAGAACACCTGATTACTACTCAATTTAGAATAGTATCGATTTGCGTACACCAAGATTGGGGTTGGGAGTTCAGTTATGCTAAGGGAAGGTATTCGTGCCCCCTATGCACTCGTTCTACGAATGGTACCTCATTAACTAAGAATTATCCCAAATTGAATTTCAATAACCTTTTATTTTACTCCTTTTTAAATAAAAAAATTCAAAAATATATGCACTTAAATGAATATACACATTTTTATAGAATATAACTAAAATGGAGTGTGATATAGGAATGTCTAATAAGAATCCTAAAGATGGGGATCTCATTAGGAAAACCGCCCTCAGAACTAATACAGGTGACGTCTAAAATGCCCATTGCCCTTTTTATAATCATAGGGACACACTCGTTTTAAAAATCAAGAAAATATTTTTTAAGAAAATACTCCCATACTTTTTATAATTTTCTAATCATTTTTAAAATTTCTTCTAAAAATTTCTGCGATGGTTTAAAAGGGTTTTTCTTATTTTTCTGAGTCAAAATAGTTCAAAACATTTTTCCTGGCCTCAAAAATATTTTTTTTTTTCGAAATTTTTTTGATTGTTTTGTATTTTTTGTGCCCTTTTATTATTTTTCTCAAATTTAAAATTAAATAAATAATATAATAACAAAAATAAATAAGAAAATAAAGGGACTAATTCAACCGTTCTGAATCGGGTCAACCAGTTCAAGGGGAAGGGGGTTTTGATCAACATACTAGGCTACGTGTCAACTCCAAGGGGAGACACGTAGCCCTACCTAACGTCACCTAAACACGTGTCTGTATTCGGATGGGTTGGGCTGATGGTCATAGATTGATGACGTGGCAAGATCTGGGCCATCCTGAAGAATCACAAATCGGACAGTTCCTAAGGAACCATGCCACACCTAAAATGCACGGAGGAAGACTCGCCACGTGTCACCCATCAGTGGTGACATGTGGCCTTAAAAGCATTCATATAAAAGGCAATTTTTTTTTTGTTCTGAGCCATTTTTCATTTCTCTCCTCTCTTTCTTCTCCCGAATACTCCTTTCTATCTTCTCATTCTCGTGAACCAAAAACCCTAATCCTCTAGCTCACTCTCTTTCTTCTTTTTAATTTGTTCTTTTCTCACCAGCAAACCCTAGTTCTCTTGCTCACCCTCTCTATTGCCTTTCCTTTATGTTATTTTCTCTTATACGAAAACCAAAAAACCCTAAATTTATTTCCCCCTCCGTTTCCCAGCGAAGACCCACGGGGTCTATTGGTTACTCTTCTTGTGTTTTGATTTAGAGATCCAAGAGGAACCTGATCGAGGGTCCTAGGATGGTGATACCCTCTCTTTGGGGTTTGGGTGCGAACTCCTTAAAAGATGAGTACCCCCCCTCTTTATCTTGTTTTTATTTTTGTGATCTATGAGTGTGTATGTGCTTCAAGTGTTGTTGTGTTTGCGTTTCGAGTGTGGTTGTATTTGCGTTTCGAGTGTTGGACTGATTTTGGGCTTGATGATGTGTGTGTGTGTGTGTGTGTGTGTGATTCGGTTGTGGATCTAATGATCAGTGTGTTGGCTTGAGTGGTTGATAGTGAGGTTTGTGATGGCCTCACGATTTAGAGGTCAGTGGAGTTGTAAATGGGTACAAGGGTGAGTTAACTCGCCCGAACCCTAATGAGTTGACCCTAAGTTGGCTAGGGCGAGTTAACCCACCCCTGTTTTGTGGGCTTTGGTGGGTTTTGCTTAACTAGGCTGGGGTTTGGTTTTAGAAAACAGGTTTGGGCCTTAGATTTTATGTGTTGGGTTTGGGCCCAGGTGTTTTTAAAAGAAAGGTGGGCTTGGGTTTGGAAAACAGGTTTGGGCCTTGGTTATTTTAAAAATGGGTTTGGGCCGAGGTTTTTTTAAAAGAAAGGTGGGCTAGGGTGTTTTTTTAAAAAGAAAGGTGGGCCAAGGTTTGGAAAATAGGTTTGGGCCTTAGATTTTAAGTGTTGGGTTTGGGCTCGGGTTTTTTTAAAAGAAAGGTGGGCTAGGGTGTTTTTTTTTAAAAGAAATGTGGGCTAGGGTTTGGAAATAAGGTTTGGGCCTTAGATTTTAATTGTTAAGTTTGGGCTCAGGTGTTTTTAAAAGAAAGGTGGGCTTGGGTTTGGAAAATAGGTTTTAGCCTTAGTTGTTTTAAAAATGGGTTCAAGCCCTGGTGTTTTTAAAAGAAAGGTGGGCTAGGGTTTGGAAAAAAAGGTTTGAGCTTGGTTTTTAAATGTAGTGTTTGGGCCTCAGATGTTTTTATTTAAAAAATGGGTCGACCCGAGGTGGTTTTAAAAGATGGTTTGGGCCTGGGTTGTTTTGAAAATGGGTTTAGGCATGGGTTACTTTAAAAGATTATGGGCTTTTGGGTTTACATAGGGTGATCTGGGCTGCAAGTTTCTAGTATGGGCTTATGGGGGTTTTGTTGGTTTGTTTATTTCTAGTTTAGGGTGCAGGTCCAGGTTCAGGTTCAGGGTGCATGTTCAGGTTTAGGTTTGGTAGGTTTGAGTCTCTTCTAGTTTAGGGTGTAGGTCTAGGTTCAGGTTTAGTAGGTCTGAGGCTGTTCTGGTTCAAGAGGTCAGTGGGTTCAGGTCTATTACGGTTCTGGTTTCAGGTTTAGTAAGCTTGAGTGTGTTCGGGTTTAGGTATTCTTCATAAGAATTAACCATCAATAAATGCACCAATAGCTTTATATTGCAGATTAGAATAGGGGAGGAATAGCTAGTATTACCTGCAGTCTTTAACTCCTTCGGTCTTCTTTTCCTATTTTCTGAGTCAGTCTAGGGTAGCCTTCTAGGTTGGGAAGTCTACCTTTGAATGTCTTATGGAAGCAATGATGGGTGTGCTTTTTGAATGTCGATGGTAGGCACTGGTGGGTGTGCCTTCTTAGTGAGGTAAAGACTCCAACCTTTGGAGTTCTTAGGGTTCTCCTCCTTTGACACTTTCTTTCAGAATCCTCACATACTGCTTTTTGAGACTTCTCTCAGAATTCTCTAGTTATTGAGCTCTCTCCTTCCGTGTGTCTTGGTCTATGCGAGACTCCTCTATTTACAAGGTTAGTCCTAGGTCAGTTTAGGTAGTGTATGGTCTTTCCTTTTTTCATTATTTCCTTCTAAGAAGAAACCCTAGAGTGTTATTTCCTTCCTATAGCAAAGGAATCCCCCTACTTTGTGATATGGCTGATTCTCCTTTCAATGGAGAGTTCGGCAGAGAATATGGGGGGATACACTCCTATTGGCCTAACAAAGCTGACAATTCTTATTTTGATGATAACAAATCAAGATAAGTTTGATATGGTTTTTAAGTTAAACTGTTACAGGAAGCAAGAAAAGCCCAAGCATTTTAAACTTAAAGGACAATAAACCTCATAATATACATATTGTATAAAAGCTTGAAGAATGAAAGTTGATTGAAAGCTCAAAGATAATATACGATCATGGAAAAGAAAGGATTTACATGAAGATCAAAAGATTAGAGTTTTAAGGATGTCTCTATGTAAGTACTTTATGTAAACCTCAATATAAATTGAATTGAAGCTCTTACAAATAAAAAGAAACAAAGAAACACATTTTTGAAAGACCTTAAAATATTTTTTTAAGTCAAAATGATAAAAGGTGCTTGGCAGCCGACTGCTACCTGGGTGACAGGCGGCTGCCATGCTACTGACTTAGTGCCTTTTGGGTTGATAGGCACCTACCTCCTCATGGAAGGTGACTGCCTCGTGGCGGGTAAGGGTTTAAAACCCTATTATGTTTCATTTTAATAGCCCTCAGGTGCCTTCCACTTCTCCTCTCACTCTAAATCCTTTTATTCCTACTCTTATTCAAGCCTATTTCTCCTCCAACTCCATCCAAAATCAGGATCCAAACCCAAAACCTACATCATCCTCACCAAATTCCTAGGGTTTCAAATTCAAATCTCAAAGTGAACATGCCACGAACAAAATCGGTTGCTAACAAGGGTGCTTCCTCCTCCACATGCATCAACAACAATGAAGTAGAAAAATGGTTAGTAACTCCTCAAGCAAAAATTATCTATAGAAATAAAGATTTCGAAGTTCAAATTATTGAAAAACAATGGACAATGGCCCAAGGATTCACCCCGGAGGCATTCTTACCTCTTGTAATGACTTATACACCTACTTATTTTAAAAATCCACCCATCTACAAATAGCTCAATCTTCAAGCCATAATTTTGCATAAATTGATTACGTATAATATCCTACCACGATCCGGTTCACATTATCATGTTTCCTTTCTAGATTATTTCATCATGTGGTGTATTTTGAAAGGGAAAAAGCTGGATCTTCCTAATCTTCTCATCAAATGGATTAATATGAATGTTGAAGCTCCTCGCATTATTCTACCATATGCTAGGATTTTGAATATGGTGTTCACAAATTTTAACATCCTTACACCGTCTTTCAACTTCAATCGAAAAACCCATTACGACATATTTTATGTTGACCTTATAGGTCACGCCCGGTTTTGATTATGACAAATACTCATTGTATCTAATAGGTGTTTGAGACTTTGTGCAGGAACCTAAAATTGTCAAGATCAAGATGCACATAGAGCAAGTGAAGCTTGAAGACCAGAGTCCATTATGTTATAATATATACATATTTCATTTGCAAAATTGTGTGTAATTGTAAATTAGGGTGTTTTACTTGTAATAATCACACACCCCACGTGCATGGTCTAATAGGTAAGCTCAGAACTAAAACGAAACTAAAATTGGACCTAGAAAAGACCCTAGGATACTCACCTTTGCACTCATACATGTTAGGCACTTGAATAAGGTGTTTGTGAATTAAAACTGGACCGAAATGCACACTTTGTGCATTTTTGGTTGACAGGCACATGCAGATCATTCTGCCCCTGGTCGACCGAACCCTGTCTGGGTCAACCAGTTGACCACAACCCGATCGACTGAATTAGTTTAGTTCAAATACACCCAGTCGACCGAACTTCCTAGGAGTCAACTTTTTGACTACCTGGTTGACCGAGCCCAAAATGTACTCCAATGCTCTGGTCGACCGAGTGTCCTCGAGAGATGTCCCAACAGTTTGGTCGGCCGAATCATGAAGTTCAAATATCCTTGGTCGACCAAACCACGCTAGTTGGGAAAATCGCCTCTCCTAGTTGACCGCCCCAAAAGTTCAAAGTTGGCCCGGTCGACCGAGCCATATGAACTTCGATCGGCTGAAATTATTTTGGTCGACCGGGTCTCTCAGGTTGCCTTGAAATTTTACCATGGTTAACTATTTTTTAATTGGGTTAAAATGGCTAATACATCATTAATCTTTTCTAATAATGTCAGCCTTGTCCCCAACGATCACAATTCATGGAGTGTCTATAAATACCCCTTCATTTGGGAAAATTAGCAACTTGATTAGCATACAAAAATCAAAATCCCCTCTTAAGAAAAATACTCTCTACTACTCATACTATTTCTCAAATCATTTAAACTTACCCTCTCAAGTTCCTAAATCCTCTGTAAGTGTATTGAGTGTTTTGTGCAAAGAGGTTTGCTTTCTCATTGTTGTGAAATTGAATCAATTTTTACGAGAGCTAAACCCAAGTGCTTTTAGGGGGCTTTACTCATAAGCCTATCCTAAGAAGACTTGTCTAAGATTCTGAGTATTACATTTGTGCTACTATATCTTAGAAAGCTTATATTTGTTTTTGGGTTGCAAAATGTTTTCAAAACTTACTCAAATGTCTTGTGTGATTTATATTGACATATTTGTGGAAAGATATTTGTGTTTGTGATATTGATCTTTGTTGAAATATTTATCCACTCACATATCATTTGCTGAATACAAAGATTACATAGCTTTTGCAAACTAAGCATATACACTATATTCGTGATTGAGACATCCTACTGATTGACATACTTGAGACTCACTTGACATCTTGTGTGAATACGTTTGATTGAATATTTTGAGATACATAGATTATTGTTGACACTCTCACGTACTCATTACACTGATAGAAAATATACTTGAGGAGTGAAATATTAGACCACACTGAGCTTACATATTAAATCATTTGTGGTGTTTGTGATTGAACACATTTGGGTACAAATCTGCTTTATGTGAAAGCACTTTTCTGTTGTACCATTTGATAGTAAAATCTGAGTGTTTCAAGGCGTTGCCTGAGGGGGCGGTAATCCAACCCGATAAGGATTGGTGTAAAGGTTGAGGTTAGCTCTGTGCTAATTGACCTGGTTTGTATTGGTGCCGTTCCACTTGTTAAAGTGAGCAAGTTATAGTGGTAATCCTTGTGCTTGTTAGCCAAGGCGAGGACGTAGGCAACTGGATGAACCTCGACAACATCTCTGTGTGTTACTTTTACTTTACAACTTTCTGGTGCATGTGGCGTTGATTAAATTACTTTATTTAAATTCTGGTATATTTACTTTACTTGCATTAGATTATCCTTAAGGTTGTGAACATACTGGTGTTAGAACATTTACCTAGGGATTAAATTTAAAAATATCAATTCACCCCCCCCCCCTTTTGGGATCACAGTAAAGCTAAAATTTTCTGCGTACGGTTTATAAAAAACCACTCAAGGATAGTTTCACAAGGATCATCGATACCCCACATCTGAGCCTCCTCCTCAGCCTTCTATGCCAACTACTTTAGCACAGCCAGACCTGGATACTCCCTCTTGGTTTCTACCATTTTACACTCACTATATGAACTTCAGCGATGGGATGCAATATGGTCTTGGTACACTTCAAGAGAAGGTTTCTACTGTGGAAACTCATTGTTCCACTTTTACTCAACGAGTTGATAAAATTAAGAAGCACTTGGCCAGCTCTTCTAAAGGTACAACACCGATGGATATCAGTTCCGTTCCATCTAGTGATGATGAATTTGCTGAAAATTTTGAGGAACAAGAAGACGAAGATGATGGGAGTGGATTTAAGGAAGATTCTGAATGACATGCTTGATCATTATGGTGTTTTGTTGTTTTATTGTATATATTAGTACTTAATTTTTCTATGTATTTCACCGGACAACATTTTTTTTTGTTTGTAACATATTCTAGAAGAACTTAAGTACTTTGTAGTTCAAAACTTCACTATGCTTTATGATGGATCACCCTCTTTTCCTTTTTGATTGATGACCAAATGGGAAGGGTGTTTGAGAGGGAGAAAAAAGAAACATATGATTGATACTTGATGATACTTGATGCATATGTTTGAT
Source organism: Malania oleifera (assembly GCF_029873635.1). Lineage (NCBI taxonomy): Eukaryota > Viridiplantae > Streptophyta > Magnoliopsida > Santalales > Ximeniaceae > Malania > Malania oleifera. The sequence continues at coordinate 82,248,202 of NC_080424.1, forward strand.
GCTTGATACTTGATAATACTTGATGCATATTTAGATGTTTAATACTTAAGAAATATGAATGTACATAATGTTTAAAAACATTTTTCATTCATGCTTATTGAAAGGGGGAGTCATGACTATTGTAAAAGGGGAGTACTTTAAGGAGTATTTTCTTTTTTTTTTTTTTCTTTTTTTTTGCTCTAGATTTGTCATCATCAAAAAGGGAGAGAATTTTAGTCTAACACGGCTTACAATTCTTATTTTGTTGATAACAAATCAAGAAAAGTTTGGTATGGTTTTCAAGTTAAACTGTTTCAGGAAGCAGACAAAGCTCAAGCATTTCAAACTAAAAGGACAATAAAGCTCATACTGGACATATTGTATAAAAGCTTGAAGAATGAAAATTGATTGAAAGCTCAAAGATGATATACGATCATGGAAAAACAAGGATTTACATGAAGATAAAAAGATTAGAGTTTTAAGGATGTCTCTATGTAAGTACTTCATGTAAATCTCAATATAAATTGAATTGAAGCTCTTACAAATAAAAAGAAACTAAGAAACATATTTTTTAAAGGCCTTAAAATATGTTTTTAAGTCAAAATGATAAAAGATCTCAAAGGAAGAAAGTTTTCAAAGTAAAAATAGGGAGTTTCTGAGAGTTAGGCGACTGCTCAATATAGGCAATAGATTGCCAAAAATAAAGGGAATTAAACTTGGGAGGCAGTAGAGTCCCAGGCGACTACCTGAACCCTGTCAGGCGCCTGGGTGGTCAAGCCAGGCGACTACCTGTGTCTTGGTAAGTGATTGCCAACCTTTTGGATATATAGTTTTGACTATGGCAGGCGACTGCCACTCGAACAAATTTTTAAAAACTCAATGGGAAAATTTTTTAAATGGATTCTTGGGCTATACTCTTTTTGAAAACTTGATGTTTACTCCAAGTAAACTTGGGGGGTAAGGAATTATCTTTTAAACATCTATAAATAACCCCAAACTACAATGATTTTAAAAACCAAGAAAATTTCTAGCAGTCAAAGTACTCTCAAAGCTCTCAATCTCTCTTGTGCTTATCCTACATTCACTACTAAATTACTGCTGATCCCATTTCCGAATTTAAGCCTTCAAAGTTTGAATCTTTCAATACATGGAAGATATATTCGGTGATATAAATTCAATTGAGCTTCAATCTCTTTATATTGATTTACATTGAAGTATATTTGTGCTGGATATTGTACTAACCAGCTCTGTTGTGAGAGTGTTTCTTGTACACAAAATTCTCTCTACCTATTTATAGATGATTCAAGGCTATTGGATCGTTGTTCCAAGTGAGGGGATATCATTTGGAGAGGCGTGCTCTAGCCTAATTGACGGAGTGTTGTAAACGGTGTTGTTCCACTCGGCAAAGGAACTAACCTAGTGAATCCTTTGGTGGTTTGCCAAAGGCGAGGACGTAGGCTGGGTATAAGCCGAACCTCGTAAAACCTTGTGTTCCTCTCTCTTTTCCCTACTCTTCACTTTTTAGCATACTTTATAAACTGCGTGGATGCTTTATAAATTTTTGAATTCTTGAGTGTTTGGTTGTTAAATCAACTGTAAGATAATTTGTTTTGGTTTGATCAGCATTGATTGCGGAAACCGAAAGGGACTATGTTGGTTGATCATCCTAAACTTATTAAACTGAAAGTTTATTTAAAAGCTGAACATTGGGAAGAAGTGTGATTGTGAATTTCAACATAGGACTTATACAAATCCAACAAGTATTGCATTTTACTACAGGACTATTGTTACAAGAATCAAGTTCTTGGTTATTTCGTTTTGATTGTGGTTGATTTGGATTGATTGTTTTACACGTATTTTGTGATTGTGTTTGGGTTGTGTTTATTTTTATAATTCAGAAGTCTTTAAAAAGAACATAATTTAAAAAAAAAAAAAAAACCAATTCACCCCTCCTCTTGGGAACTATATCCTATTTTCAACTCCAATTTTTAAAAATCCTTTAATCAATTTGTGCAATATTTTGTCAAGGATTGTTTCCAAATAAATTCATAGAATCAAGGTATCTCTTATGATTTTTGCACATGCTCTCAATTTCTGTAGATTTTCTCATTTAACTCTTTGATTCATTCGAATTTCCCTCCCATTTGCTTGATTTTCTTTCTGAATTGGTGAATAGGTATCGTTAGAGATGTCGTGGAATATACTAAGGCACCTAGGCATCGCTCGACCCCTCTAAGAATTTTCTTTTGTGTATTTTCTTTATATTTTGTAATGTACTTCCCCTTATATTTTACAATCCCATATATATCCCATTGGGCACGTGTCAATGTGTACTCTAATAATAAAATAAATATATAAAGAAATGCTGACTCCTCCTTTTTATAGTCACATGAGACCCTTAATTTTAGGAAATTAATACTGGACTCAAAAATGGGACTCGGTGGTAATAATAAAAAAACAAGGACTAGTCTTCAAAAAGGGTTCATAGGAATTAGCCCACACTCTATTTCCAGACTCAAAACAAATAAGGACTCAATTTCTAAAATAAAACAACTTGGACTCATTAAAAAAGACTAAATTTAAAAAATGTTGCCTTGATTAAATGAGCAAGACTTAGTTAAGATTTTGACAATGTGGAATAATAAAGAGTCATATGAACATGGACTTGACTTAAAGAAAAGATGATTAAATAAAGGACTCAAATGACAAGGACTTTCATAACAGAGGCTTGTTCTCAGGGATTCATTGATGGAATTTTGATTTCAAGTCATGACTCAAATGAATGTTCCAAACGGGGTCTTCAAAATTTCATTAATCTTATGTCTATCTCCTAATGGGGAAATCTGGTAAAAATTAGGGTGTCTACAGCTACCCCTCTTTATCAGCTTTTTGGTTTAAACTAACAGTGGAAATTTTTCCTTTTTTATTTTTAGCAACACGACTATAAAGATAAAATACGCCTATTTTTACTAGGTTAGAGTAATGCCTCAGACTTTCAGATCAACCAGGTATGGCTAGCTATTGATGGTCAAGGATCAGAAGGTTAGCATACTTTTCTAGGTAGCACACTTTTTTGGGTAGCATAATTTTGCATTTCTCTGGGATGTTAATGTTAGTGAGTAATTATGGGATGGTAGTAGCTAGTGGATTTTTCTAGGATGTTAGTAGTTAGTGGATTTTTCTGGGATGTTAGTAGTTAGTTGATTTTTTTGGGATATCAGTAGTTAGTGAATTTTTTTGGGATGCTTTTTGAAGGGACCACAAGGAGTCGATTTGGATGAGACCATGAAGGGTTGATTTTGAAGGGACCCCGAAGGTTTGATTTGGATGGGAACCATGAAGGGTTAATTTTGACAAGAACCATAGAGGGTTGATTTTGATGAGAATCACAAAGGGTTTATTTTGATAGGAACCACAAAGGGTTGATTTTGATAGGACCACAAAGGGTTAATTTTGATGGGACCTATGAGGGTTGATTTTTATGGGAACCATAAAGGGTTGATTTTGACAAGAACCACGATGGGTTGATTTTGACGGGAACCATGAAGGGTTGATTTTTACGGGAAATCCAAAGGGTTAATTTTGACGGAACCAAAAAAGGGTTGATTTTGACGGAAACCAAAAAGGGTTGATTTTGATGGAAACCACAAAGGGTTTATTTTTATGGGAACCACAAAGGGTTGATTTTGATAGGAACGACAAAGGGTTGATTTTGATGGGAGCCACGAAGGGTTAATTTTTAATAGAACCACAAAGGGTTGATTTTGACGAGAACCACGAAGGTTTTATTTTGACGAGAACCACAAAGGGTTGATTTTGACAAGAACCACAAAGGGTTGATTTTAACGGGACCCACGAAGGGTTGATTTTGATGGGAACCACCAAGGGTTGATTTGGACAGGACTATAAAGGGTTGTTTTTTACGGGAACCACGGAGGGTTGATTTTTACGGGAACCACAAAGAGTCGATTTGGCCAAGACCAAGGGGGCAAGACCTAGTTTTAAAGTAGACAACACAATTTTTGGAACAAAGGGCTGATGCCTCAGTTCCCAAGCAAACAACACAATTTTTTGAATTAAAGGGTGGTGCCCCAATTTCAAAGTAGATAATACAATTTTTGGAACTGAAGATTGGTGCCCCAGTTTCAAAGTAAACAATGCAATTTTTGGAACGGAGGGCTGATGCCCTAGTTTTCAAGTAGACAACGCAATTTTTTGAACTGAAGGTTGGTCCCCCAATTTCAAAGTTGACGTCACTAAATTTGGAACTGAGGGCCGATGCCCTAGTTTCAAAGTTGACAACTCAATTTGGACCTAATTGTTGATGCCTCAGTATTTGAATTTAGCGAACAAAGGTTTGACTAGGCAGGGATGAAAAAAGATGTGCAAAACCCAAGCCATAAGACAGGAATGAATGAATGATGCAATGACATGTATGCATGCTACTACGTAGGATGCCAAAATATGTATGCATGTTGTATGATGTGTATACATGCTATACTTCTTTTGACATATCTAGGCTCTAGTCTCTTTTTGTCTTCCAAATACCCATTTGAAGGAGTTCTTATAGAAAACCAACTTAGTACCCCAAGCCCGAATGCCCTGTGGCATGTCTTTGTAGGACATCTCTATGGCCGATGATTTCCAATTTTGATTTCTCTTGATGATTTTGACAAGTGAGAGTTTTTTTTTTTTTTTTAATGATCATGCATTTATGTGACACGGACATCACTTAATCATGGGACTATTTGCACAAAATAGATATTTTACCTAGTTTACATACTATATCAAAGAAAAAGTTTTACTAGTATCATGAAGTCGCATGATTTTGATGTTAGCTTAGTAAACTAAACCCCTAAGTAAATAATCTTAGCTCTTCCATTGGCTACCCAGGCTTTTATAAAGAAACACCCCCTTTTCTGTACTATACTATTGTAAATCTGGTGTTGTTTTCAATTGAAGCTCTCCTTAACCCAAATGTTATTATCCTTTTACTCTTCTAAGTTTAGTAAAGGCTTTATCCATGCTCTAATCTCAAGATGGTCTTTGAGACTCGGGACGAAATGTAGGCCACGGATATGGGTTCTTGGAAGAAAGGGAAACTTTTGGATCAACAATTCCATAATAACATTTTTCTGCTTCAGTATTGCCATTTGTAGGAGTCTATTGATTGAACTTGTTGATCAAATAAGCTGCCTCTATACCTTTTCATGATCAAGTCATGACATAGTTTAGACTCAACATTGAGTCTGACAATTCATTTGAGACAATAATGTGTACAAATCTAGTTAGGCCTTTTATTTGGACTGTAATGTAAGTTGGGGGGGGGGGGTATAGGTTAAAGAAGAAAAGGGCTTAATAAGGCTCAAAATTTTCAATTTCATCAAGGGTGACATTAGTCAAGGATCATACATAAAGTATGCCCCTTTTCATTATACTTTTTTTCGTTGTTTCTTTTTTTTTTTTACTACATCTTTTTCTTTTCCTTTTATGAAAGAATCTTAACTCCCTTTTTTATCGAGGCTCTATTTGGGACTAATATTTTTTGAAACTGCCCTAGTGTGGGGTGTGATCCTTTGACATTTTATTAAGGGATTGAATTTTTTAGGCTAAAAAAGGATAACAACAGATTTCTTCTTTCACTTTCTTTTGGGTAGTAGAAAGATGGCCTGCCATCCTTTTTTAGAAGAATTGTTGTCTCATACGAATTGTCAAACACCTAAAATACCAAGCCCTGATCAAAATTTTCGGAAAATGACTTTGAGAAAAAATTGGTTTAAAGTTTAGGCTAAAAAAGGTTAACAAATGGTAAATTAATGCTTGGTCCTTTTTTTGGGAAATACTAGTTGACCAAAATGACCATCTATCATTTGATCAAAACATAAGTACAAATACAAATGAAACTTAGGTGGAGTGAAAAGTACAATCATTTTATTAAACTCCTTTGAGAAGTACAAAATTTCTAGGCAAAGTATTTCTTTACAACATCTGAATTTGTAGGGTGTAGAAGGTCTGTCCCATCCATATCTACTAACAACAAGGCTCCTCCTAAAAAGGCTTTCTCCACCACACAAGGTCCTTCATAGTTTGGGGTCCATTTAATTACCTCAGGGGTCACTATGAATCAACAGTATCTTTTTCAAGACCAAATCTCTCTCTTGGAACTATCGAGGACGCACCTTCTTATTGAAATCTCTCATCATTCTCCTTTGATACAACTGCCCGTGAGCTATGGTAGAGGTGCAAGCAGTGGTCTTGTAGGCTAAGAAAAGCGAAAGGCAACTTGTCGTAGAGGTACAGATAGTGGTTTTGTAGACTAACAAGGTGAAGTGCAACTTATCGTGCCAATATCTATATGTTTCTATCATCTTTTCCAAAATATTTTTGATATTTTTATTAGCTACTTCCATGACTCCATTCATCTCGGGTCTATAAAGGGCTGAGTTGTGATGTATGATCTTAAACTAAGAGCATAATTTTGTCAACACATTATCTAAGATTATTCTTTTCACGATTCCATACCTGCAAATTATCTCTCTTCATATGAAGCGACATATCACATTATGGGTAACACTTGAATAAGATTTCGCTTCTACCCACTTTGTGAAGTAATTAATAGCCACAAAAATGAAATGGTATCCTTTGCTGGCTTTTGGAGTTATTAGCCCAATCATATCCATGCCCCAAACTGAGAAAGGCCAAGGCATGGATAGTACTTGGAGTTAGGCTGGTGGGACCTGTATACGATCTTCATAGACCTGACACTTATGGCATTTTTGGGCATATTCTATATAATCTCTTTCCATGGTTATCTAGTAGTACATGCACCTTAGGATTTTTCGAGCTAACGAATGTCCACTAGCATGAGTATCACAAACCCCTTCATGAACTTCCTGCATGATTTTTTGTGCCTCTTGTGACTCCACACATTATAAGAGTGTCCTGTCGTGGTTCCTTTTATAAAGATTTTCTTTGTCTAGTAAAAAAAATCTCATAAATAGTCTCCTAATTGTCTTCTGATCATTATTGGAGGCTTGTATGGGATACTCCTGTCGTTGAATATAAGTATTGATGTCATAGAACCACGGTTCCCCATCAACTTCTTCTGTCACTGCACAATATGCTAGCTTTACTTCCATCCTTATCTAAATAGGTTCGATCTCCACTCCGGGTTTTGCCTTGAATAGAGCTGCCAACGTGGCCAAAGCATCAGGGATTAAATTATTTTCCTGAGGCTAAGGGAGAAACTTGATACTGAAGAACTCCTTCATCATTTCTTGAATATATTGTTGGTACAATATCAACTTAGTGTCTCGGGTTTCCCATTCCTTTATTAACTGATGAATTACCAATGCTGAATCCCCTTTTACAGTCAATTCTTTAATACCTCGGTCTAGGGCGGCTTGCAAACCCAGCACACAAGCTTTGAACTCTACCATATTGTTGGTACACGGAAAGACGAGTTTGGCCATAACTGGGTAATATTTATCCTCTAGTGATTTCAACACTACACCTATTCCATTTCCCCATACATTGGACACCCCATCGAAAAGCATTACCCATCCTATCTGATCTTCCTCTTCTTGACTTATTGAATCAATATCTTTATCTGGAAATTCAAACTCTATGGGTTTGTAATCTTTGACGGCTTTATCCGTCAGGTGTTTAGTTATGACGCTTCTTTTAATGGTTTTCCTAGTTACATACATAATGTCATATTCAGTTAACAACATTTGCCACCAAACATCTCGGCCGGTTATAGCTAGTTTTTTGGAAACATACTTGATCGGGTCCATTTTGGAAATCATCCAAGTGGTGTAATACAAGGTGTATTGTCTTAACCTGCTAACCACCCAAACCAGAGCACAACAAGTTTTCTTGAAGTTTGAGTACTTAGCTTCATACTCAGTAAACTTCTTGCTTAGGTAATAAATGGCTTGTTATTTCCTTCTTGACTCGTCATGTTGCCCCAGTACACATCCCATTGAGTTTTCCGATACTGCCAAGTATAGGAAGAGTGGTCTTCCAAGTACTAGAGGAACCAATATCGGGGGATTTAAGAGGTATTCTTTTATTATTTTGAAGGCGTTCTGACACTCCTCATTCCATTTCTCTAGATTGTTTTTCCGTAGCAACTTGAATATAGGTTCGCATGTAGAAGTTAGCTGAGAGATGAAATAGGCAATGTATTTAGCTTACCTAGGAAACTCCAAACTTCCTTTTCAATATTAGGGTAGGGCATTTCTCAGATGATGTTGGAATTGGTGTGATCCTAAGAAGGGGAGAGGGGAGGGAGGGGGGGGGGGAGGGTGAATTGGGTTTTAGAAGTATTTTCGGCTAATTTAAACATTTATGCCAATTCACCACAATTCGTATCCCATTCAACATAATGACGCGTATGTAAATAATAAAACTATGAGTGCGAACATACACGTGCAACATATGACATTTAAATGAATGTGTGCATGCAAATAATTATAACTGTAAATGGACAAACATATACATATGGAAATTATAGTGCGGAAAGTAAATGAGATAGGGAGAGAGGTACACACGATATTTGTTATTGAGGTTCGGCCAAACTAGCCTACATCCCTACCTTGGGCATATCCCCAAAGGATTACACTATCCCTGCTCACTTAAACGGGCGGAGCAGAAGCCGTTTACATCCTCTCCTTATGGGGTGAGGAAAACCCCAATTCAATTTCCAAGCTAAACCGAACTGGTCCCACTTACAGGGCTAAGACTCCCCAGTTCAATTTTAGAGCAGAACTGAACTGGTCTCACTTACAGGGTTGAGACTTCCTAGTTCAATTAATGGGATGAACCCAACCGGTACAATAAACCATTTTTGTACATATAAAAATGCTTCTAAAAATAAGTAGAGATGTACAACATTAAAAGCTCAAATACATGCACTCTAATATGATATGAGTTAAGCTTAGTAAAGTAAAGGTTGCTTATCTAAATAATTTTGCACAAATAAAATATATATGAAAAAAAGTATTATTGTTCTCCTATAAATATTTTTGCAAATAAAGAATATTTGGAGAATCTAGGAATTTAAGCTCAAGAAAATATTTTGCTGTAAATAGTTTTCTCCCAAAAATATTTATCAAGGAAATAACGAGGAGAAAACCTAAGCAAAATACACTCAAAAATGTTTTTCAAAGATAAAAGCTATATGAGAGTAAAAGCAAATAAAATGTCCTAAATAAAATACTTTCCTCAAAAATGATTTTGAAATAAATGCATGAAAGAGAGTTGAAGAGATTTGTATAAAAGATTTGGCCCCAAAAGAATGATTTTAACAATAAAAAATGTTTTGGGGGAACTCTGATTAATAATGGATTAGAGAGAAAATTTGGGCTAGTCAAAGTTGCTAATATGAGTTATGGAGGGGGTATTTATAGATTTTTGGAAAATTATGACCATTGGGGACACCCTCGGTATTTTGAAAAAGTTTAATTAAAAGTTAATGACGTTTTAGCCCTTTTAAAAAATTCCAACCCGAGAGTTTCGGTCGACCATATTAAAGGTTCAGTTGACCATATTGACAAGTTCAATTGACCATGACATTTTTGAACTGAGGTTCTGGTCAACCATACAAAGGCGATTTTGAACCCTCTGAGGTTGGGTCGACCAGGGCATGTTCGGTTGACCAAATTTTGACGTTCAGTTGATTAAATCAAATTTCAACTAAGAGTTCGATCGACCAGAGTGTTGGGAATTACCCACGTGCCAGTTCGGTCGACCATGCAATGCAAGGTCATTTTAAAAGTGGTTGACCGAATAATCAACTATTGACCCTGGAAGGTTCGGTTGACCGAAAGTCTATGTAGGTTCAGGTTTGGTCGACCGAGCATATTAAATTTTTGCATTTAAGTCCATATTTTTATTCAAAGTCACCCCTGTTCCCATAATTATAACTTCTAAGTTATAGGGGACTTTTCATGTGATATTTTTGGATCTAAAGTCAATCTATGGTCTTTAAGAGTTAACCCCAAAAATTCGACATCGGTCGACCGAAGATGAACCCTAAGGTCAGTCGATAGTCTTATGGCTCCCTATGGTCAATCTATGGTCCTGTCTGATCAAATAACCATATCATACAAATGTATACATTATTACAGACTAAAATAATAAAAATAAATGCAATTACAAAAGAAATATTATGTCTTCTTCTTCTCCTTTGCACTTTGAAATCATGGAATACACCAGATTTGAGCTTTAAGTGCTGTCTTGGCTTCCATGTTCTCTTGATATTATGTGTGACCTGAATTATACCTGTTCAGCACTTAAACACATATATAAAAAATACTTGCATTTGTCAGCATCAAAACAGAGATCAGACTCAAAAAGCAAACAGATAACCTTTATTTTATTTGGGTCGACCTCAATCCTTTTTATACTAACCACAAATCCTAACATTTTTCCTAAGGTGGCACCAAAGGTACATTTCTCCGGATTCAACTTTAGCTGACACTTTCTTAGCCTTTTAAAAATTTTTTCCAAAATTGTTACATGGTCACCCCCATCTCGAGACTTGAAAATCATGTCATCCACATACACCTCTATTTACTTATGCATTAGATCATGGAATAGAGTTACCATAGCTCTTTGATAAGTGGCCCCTGCGTTTTTCAAACCAAATGACATAACTATATAGCAAAAGGTTCCCCATAAGGTGATGAATGTGGTTTTTTCTTTATCTTCTAGGGCTATCTTGATTTGGTTATATCCTAAGAACCCGTCCATGAAGGAAAACAGAGTGTGTCCAACAGTGTTACCTACTAGTACATTTATGTGGGGAAGTGGAAGATTGTCTTTAGGGCAGGCTTTGTTTAGATCCCTTTAGTCGACACATACTCGGACTTTTCCATTTTTATTTATTATAGGAACCACATTTGCCATCCATTTGGGATATTTAGCCACTTCCAAAAATCCAGCCTCAAATTTCTTTTAACCCTCTTCTTCTATTTTTATTAACACATTCGACCGCATTCTTTTAAAATTTTGTTTTACGAGTTTGTTATCAGGATAAGTAGGTATTTTGTGGGTCACCAAGTTAGTATCCAACCCCGACATATCCTAGTATGACCATGCAAAAACACCCCCGTATTCCCTTAGGAGATTAATCATTTTGTCTTTTTCCTGTCCCTTTAACAGTGCCCCAATTTTCAATTATTGACTTTTTGAGTCTGATCCCTGTTTTGATGCTAACAAAGCATAAGTTTTTTATATGTGTATTTAGTGCTTGAACAGGTTTATATTTCAGCACATACATAAGACTAACGGGAATAGAAGTTAGGAAGAACTTAAAGCTTATTCTCTTGGCATATTCCATGAAAAATTAGAAGAGCAAAAGAAGAAGATAAAGACATATATTTTAATTTGTAAATGCATTTAAGTTTTGGAATGTAATAATGCATAAATTGCATGATGTGATTGAAAGCTCAAATGACCATAGACATACCTTAGGGGTCCTAAACTTTAATACAAAATCCTTTTCATAAAAGCTAAAATGTTTTGAATTAGCTTTAGGGTTAAAATCAGGGCAAAACTTAAGTGTTCAAAGACCTCGGTCGACCGACCCTTACTAATACAAACTAGCTTAGTCGACCAACCATTTTTTTCATTTAAGTTTCCACAGTCGACCGACCTTAGAACTTGGCAAATTTGCATACCTCAACCGACTGACATTTTTAGAACAAAATGACCCCAGTCGACTGACGCTGTTCACTCGGCCAACCAGCTCTTGAGGTTAGCAGACCGAACATATGAAGGGTGGTGAATCGCCCGAGGTCAACCAATCGACAATTCCCTTAGTTGACCAAGACCCTAAGAAATTTGAATTTTTAGCTTAGGTTAGCCGCCCGACGAAGTCGTCAGTCGATCGACCCTCTCGAGTTGCCCTATTTTTCAGCACAAAAAATGTGTTTAATTTTAATTAAACAAATTTAAAATATCCTCCGTGTCCCCAAACGGTCAAATTTTCAGAAACTATATATATATATATATCCCTTTCATTAGCACAATTAGCAAGAAGATTAGCCCAAATACTCTCTCAAATATTTTGTGCTAAAATTGCTTCTCTCTTTCCCTTTTCCTTGAGTTTTTTTTTTTGAATTGGAGCATTATTTATTTCTCACATTCTTCTTTAGCAAATTTCTTGCTCTAGAATCTTGTTAAAGAATTATTCTAGTGGGCATATTTCTTAATATTTGAAAGCATTTACTCTCATTCATACTTTATTTTTGAAAATCATTTCTTGAGAGTAAGCATATAGTTTCTCCCACATATTTTCTTGATAAATATTTTTGGGGGAACTTCATATAGCTTGTGGATCTTTGCACATCTATTGCAAGATTCAAAAGCTCATATAGTGTTTATTGAAAAAACATTTTTGAGCATAAATCCTAGCTTCTCCAAGTACTTTTTCATTACTAAATCTTTGTTGGAGAAAATATTAGTGACCTTTAGATCTTTGAAGTATTTATTGCATATTTCACCTAACATCAAAGATCATTTTTGCAAAAATCATTTGAAAGCAAAACCCTAGGTTCTCCTATACTTTTTATTGAAATATTTTTTAGCAAAAATATTTACTTGGCTTTAATTCTTTGAAATCAAAAACATCATTTTCAAAGATTGCAAAATTATTTTGAGAAAAGCACCCATACTCTACTGAGCTTAAAATCATATCATCTGAGAGTGCATTTTAGAGTTTCAATTTGTACATCACTACTTTTCGAAAAACACTTTGTTTGTACGAAAAAATTTTTATCTTTGTATTCCAGGCGTGGCCTGAAAAGGAATACATCGTCTTGTAAGATGTACTGGTTTGGATCTAGCCTAGTTAGGTGAGTTGAGGAGACTCCACTTCGTAAGGAGAACTGGTTGTGGCTTAGCTCCGTGATTGAGTTGAGGAGACTTCGTTTTGTAAGGAGAACTGGTTGTGGCACAACCCCGTAATTAGGTAGAGGAGACTCCATCTCGTAAGGAGAACTGGTTGTGGCTTAGCCTTGAAATTGAGCTAAGAAGACTCTGCCTTGTAAGGAGTATTGTACACAACGTCGCTCTACCCGATTAAGTGAGCACTTAGTGAAATCCTTGGGTTGTTGACCTAAGGTGGGGAAGCAAGCAGGAATGGTTGAACCTCGATAAAAATAATTGTGTCGTTCTCTTTCCCTATACTTTTTACTTTTCGCCCTTGTATGCTTATGCTTAAATCGTTTTGAATGATTTGCTTGTTTTAAATATCTACATACATTAATATTTATGGGAACTGAGAATCCTTAAAAAGACCGTAGGTTGTGTAATACTATTTGTAGTCCGGTATTAGGACATAATTGACCTAGGAATATTTTAAATTTCCAATTCACCTCCCTCTTGGGAATACACCACTCCTCTCAATTGGTATCAGAGTCTCATTGCAAAACATTTAACCACTTATGCTAAAGATTGTAATGGCTTAAACCGGTGTATCCCCATTTAGTGAGGGAGGGTCATGTACTAGGCATCCAAAATTTTGCGATATTGATTACACCTTGTGGAAATAAAGAATGAACCTATTTATAAAATCAGTGGACTGGAGGGCCTGGTAGGTAATTGTTAAAGGAACTTATGTGCCTTTGAATGAAAATGATATTAGTCTAATGCATGCAAATTCAAATACCATGGACTCATTATATTATGTTTTATATTTTAATATCTTATATGAAATTATGGCATATAATATGCAAGAGATATATGGAAGGAGTTAGAAAAGAGATACGGAGCATCTAAGAAAGAAGAGACCACCACTCCTGAAGAATCATGCTCAAACGATCTAGTAGTGGTGAACCATGGGCTAAGTGCTTTAGTCAAGGAGGAGGTATACGTATCATAATCTCCTTTATTAAATGATTCATATGATGCTTATTGTAATGATTCTTATGCTGAATCTTGTGATATACCATGTAATGAATCATCCGATATCTTTTGTGATAATACTGTTAATGATTCATGCAGTGATTCATGTGATAACTATGGTGTTAAATCTTATGATGAATCATGTGTTGAATTTTATAAGGAGAGCATGTCTTCAAATAAAGGACCAGAAAAAAGCTTATTTAAAATACAAAAGTTTCTAGTCAGGATGTCTAAGTAGAAAATCTTTTTGAAAAATGAGAGTAATAGGTTGGCAAAGTAATTAGAAAATTTAAAAGATTATTGTCGCGACGTCCTGGAGCGCGTGTGCCCTGGGCGGAGAGAAATAAAAATCAATTTTAATTTTCAAGGAAAAATAGGGAATGTCGGAGTCACCACTACCCTTTTAGTGTGGTTAGAACACATGATTACTACCCCGTTAGGGGTAGAATGTCTCTACTTTACCAGAACTGGGGTCGGGAGTTCGGTTACGCGAGGGGAAGGTACGAGCACCCCCTAAGCGCCCGTTCTTACAAACGGTACCTAATTAATTTAGAATTATTCCTAAGTTAATCTAAGAAGTCTTTAAAATTACTCCTCTAGTAAATTTATTAATACATGTGCAAAGTGAATAAATAAATAAATAAAGAAATAAGTAAATAAATAATATAAAAATATATGTAAAATCTAATATTTACATATTCCCTCAGAACTAAAGGTAAGTGAAGCCCGAAGGCTCATACCCCAGCATTAAAATCATAGGGATAAAAAAAATCAAGAAAATATCTAAGAAAATACACTCCCAAATTTTGAAATTATATATAAAATTTTTATAGGAAAATACTAGTATGGGAGGTTTTAATATATATTAATAAGATAATAAACTAAGAAATTAAATTACCATAATACATATAATACTAATAAGAATACATATATGCTAAAATATTACAAATAGCAAAGTAAGTAATAAAATATCATGATACTATATATATTAAGACACTAAAGATACTATAAAAAAAAATTAATACTAAATATATCGAGATACTAAAAGTAATTAATACTAAATATATTAAGATACCAAAAATAATTAACACAAATATATTAAGATACTAAAAATAATTAATACTAAATATATTAAGATGCCGAAAATAACTAATACTAAATGCATTAAGATACCAAAAATAACTAATATTAAATGTATTAAGATATTAAAAATAATTAATACTAAATATATTAAGATACCAAAAATAATTAGTACTAAATATTTTAAGATAAAAAAAATATCACAGTAAATAACTATAATACCATAATAATTACATGTAACAAAGGAAACCCTAAAAATACCTAAAACAATGTAAACTGATCAAAATCCTAAAATATATATACATCATCAACATGACAATAGTGAAAGCCCAAAATATACAATATCAATACGACCATAATGATAATCCAAAATATACAATATTAATATAATCATAATGAAAACCATATAATATCGCATCACCTGAATATTAACTTGATGATGATAACTAATAACCTGAATACATAATAATAATAATAATAATAATAATAATAATAATAATAATAATAATAATAATGGTACAATATTCAAAAGCACATCATCTACATGTTCATACCAAATAAGTGTAACAATAAAAGCATAAAATATATATATATATATATATATATATATATATATATGCTGATAATACAATATTAGATGGTAAACCATAATATTACATATTTAAAAAAAAAATGACAAGAAAATTCAAAATTTAACACCGATCAAACAAAAAGAAATCCTACAAAAAACAAAAAATAAACCAATTAGTATTTATAATAAATATGACAAAAATCTAAACATAGATATCAAATTCTAATATTACAACATTAAAAATCCTACAATAATAATATTAATTATTTAATATACATAATAAATACAACAAAGATTTAAACATCCCTAAAATAAAAAAAAATCAATACGTGTGTGTGTGCTGTGCGTGCAGGAATCTCACAGGGGGTACCTTTGGGACTGAGGAAGACAGGGGTTCGGGTCCTGCTGTAGAGTTGAGGTCTCGCCAGGAGACGGTGACGACGATGATGATGGCGACGGCGACAGCGTAGCTAGTTTTTGCGACTGTACTTGTTGGCGGTGATGGAGTTACAGAGGATCTTCGGGTGTGGCTGTTGTAGCAGGGCCGCTTGAGGTGGCCGGAGTCGTTGGGGGTGGCGTTGTTGTGTTGTGGAGGTTGCGGACTGTAACGAGGCTCCTCTCAGCACGAACTCCTGTGACGGCGAGGATGGTACGACGACTGCGATGAAAGGTGACAGCAATGGTGGTTGACGGGCAAGGACGGAGACGATGGGGACTTGCTGGAGAGAGCGTGGGGGATGGTCGTGAGCTTCTGGCCAGGCCGTGACGGTGGGTTGTCAGCTGGAGGTTGCGGCTGGAGTTGGGGTGCTGGAATGGACCTGCTGGTGTGGGAGATGCTGAAGGTGAGGTTGAATGAGAGATGAGGGAAGAGAGATGGATAAGGCTGTAGTGGGGCTTGAGAGCAGGGTAGGGTTATGGGAAGAGAGAGATGCGGTAGTGAGGGAGATGGAAGAGAGGTTAGGGTTGTTTTTGCAGTCTTTGGCGTCTCGGCCCCGTTTTTTTTTGGCTCCGCTGCGCCCAGTGTTCTTTTCCTTCTTATTTATAAAAAAAAAAATCCTAAAGCTCCCCCTTTTATTTTATTTTTCTTTTTTTTTTGTTTTTATACTTTTATAGTAATAATGAATATGGTAACTAATAATAATTCTTAATAATAATAATAATAGGAATGTAATAATGACAAGATTTGAAAATAATAATAATATAATAATAGTACGATAATAATAATAATAATAATAATAATAATAATAATAATAATAATAATAATAATAATAATAATAATAATAATAATATTGTTAGGTCTGGATAAAAATGGGGTGTCTACAATTATCATGTTGTCCTATAGAAAAAAAAGATTACGAAGATTTTGAAAATTATCTGCTCAGAGGGAGATATGAAAGATCATTCTAGAATGACATTCAAAACTGAAACTGAAAAGAATAATCATGATAAATCCTTAGGAGTTAAAAAGAAAATTCTTTTAAAAAAGGATTCAAGATCATCTTGTATAACCCATAGTCATTTGCATGCCTCATCAAGCAAACATTGGATCAGTTAGAATAATTTTTCACGTATGTACAAAACTTGCTTACATTGTGAAATAAAAAGGCATACTGAATATAATCATCCTTTTAGAGGTGACAGGGCCTTGGATAAGAGAATGTTACGGGTGATCATGAATGTAGTGATTCCCAAAAAAAAATTTAATTAAATTAATTAAATAATGTAATATAATATAATATAATATTATAATATATTAATATAATCAATCCTTCTTGAAGAATTAGGAAGGATCAATGTATACTGAGAGCCCCCCCTCTGCACCTAAACTCTCTCTCTCTCTCTCTCTCATGCCATTCTCTCTCCTCCGTCAACTCACTCTCTCTCCTCGATTTCCTCAGCCAAACATGCACCGATCGAGGAATGGAAAATATCCCTGAGTTCCATTCTCCGCCACTAATATTTTAATCAGAGTGCATTTGTTGTGGGACGTTGTAGGCACTTCTCTTGGGATGAGGCAAGCTCTCTCTCTCTCTCTCTCTCTCTCTCTCTCTCCCCCCCCCCTCTCTTAATTTCTCTTAAATCTTTAACCAAATCTATGATTGGACACCACCACGGGGTCCTAGCTTTGATTCTTGCCATTTTAATCGAAACAGATTTTTAATTTGGGTTTCCTAGGCACCACTCCAAGGCTAGTGTGAGGATAACGAAATTATATCTATTAATTATTAATTAGCTATTGGGCATGTGTGGGCTTAGGAAATATTAAAATAATTATTATGTTGAGTTGATTGAATTAGGGAAAAATGATTTCAAGGATTTGAGTTCCGAATGCCGCGGGTGTGGAATTAGGGATTTTAACAGGTCTCTTAGTAAGCAGGTAAGGGGAATTAAATTATGTCAGAAGTTTCTCGAAATTAAAGTATTAATTTAATGTATGATATGAAAATAATATATGTGAATTTTCTAACTTATCGGGTATATATATGTGAAATGGTAGTTTTGGAAATATCCAATGTTTTGCTTGATAATTATGATATGGTTAAATATTATTGGAAATCTATGTGGCTTGAGAAATAATTTTGATTACTAAAAATAAATCTGTGAATATTTTATATAGAATGGGGTTTGTGTGGGAATATAAACAGATATGATGATATGAGTAATATACTGATATGTTTGAGATAGATATGTTGAAATGAGATTTATACAAACATGTTTTAATCAGACATTATAAGATAATATGTGATATACACAGTCAAGATAGTTTTATACTGATAGATATGATGAACGACCATGAGTTACAGACAAGATGTTTTGTATGCACATGGATACTCATGAGCTTGAGCATGATGAGTTACATACGAGATGTGTTACACATGGATACTCATGTGCTTGCGCATGTTTATGAGAAATGAAAGCTTTTGGAAAAATAGTTTTTTATGTAAAATAAGTGATGGAAATGAGAGCCCGATTGATTAATGATATGAGAGCATGGTATCGTTGCTAGAGATTGAATTAGTGCAACCACACAGCTCGAGAAGTGTGTAGGTATTGGAAGTCGATTTGGCCTTCGAAGAGATGTTGACTGCCCCTAGGTCCGAACCAGGCTGTGGTGGGCTAATCGTACTACAGACGAGGTATTTTGACTTAGTCTGGTAGGCCAACCAGGGTTAAGTCCTACCTTCGGGCGATACAACCTAGTCATCTGGGGTTATTACATGATGATGATATGAATGAGTCTCCTCATTACAAACACGATACACTCTTATGATTATACCTTGACGAATATGATGCTTTGTATGCAAAAATATTTATAGAGCATGATTATATTTTTGAGAAAAGTATATGGTTAAATATATGTGTTTGTGGATATGAGTACAACTTCCTATGATTCCTCAGTTAAATTAATATTTTTATAAACATGATATGATACACTGAAACTCATTGCCACACACTAATAATAATTTATTCCCACTTACTGAAAGGTGTCTCGCCCTATAGATCTAAAACATTTCAAGAAATTCGGGGCGTCAGGCGGACCGAGCTCCGTGATAGAGGAAGAGTAGATTTCCATTAGTCAAGGTATGTTCATCAGGCGGACCAAGCTCCATGATAGAGGAGGAGTAGATTTCCATTAGTCAAGGATATATGTTTATAGAGACTTTGGGGGTCTATTGACTTTCAGGAGTTGGTATGTATATTTTTTGAAGAATGTAGTACTCTGGTATTGTACCTAGAACTTGGATGTGTTATGTTTTCTGCTGCGTAGAGAATATATGAATATGTACAGGTGTACCCCTGGTACCCTACCCTGGGTCCGGGTTGACTTGGTTGAGTTTATATTTATTATGGTATTAGAGGTATTTGATTGAAAAAAAAAAAAAAAACCAAGGCGTCACAATGAAATCAAACCCCTTGAGACCAAAGGAAGATCGACTTCCAATTGAAATTACATAATTGTTTAATTCTTCCTTAGACCTTAGGATTAGTATTTAAGTAAAAAGAGGTAGTGATGACTAAAAGGCTTAGGAAGTGACTTGTACCTAAAATGTCAAATCTTAGTATATGCTTGCACTATACACTATTTTGAATGCTAAGAACATAAAAAAATCAAGCCAATATGAAAATTCAAGTAAGATATCCAATATGAACTTAATGCACATATATATATATATATATAATGATTTTTTTATAATATGAGATTATTGGCCACGACATGCTAGCTTTGAACTGAAAAGGAATGTGATAATCTCTGCTTGAGTATGACATTAGTCTCCACATAATCCACATCATTCCTGTGATTAGTTCAAAGTAAAGGTTGAGAGAATAACTAGCTAAAATATTTAGAACCTTGTATTTCTAAGATATTAATCATAAATCATTGTCTTGTATAAAATCTTAGAGGCTTGCTTAAGTAAAGTCCACTTCCAAATCGACAAAGGTAATTTTACTCGATATATATTTCTTAATGATTAATCCATACTTAAATATGAAAATTTTAAGTTTAGCATATTTTGTCCATTGCACAGAATTGATCTTTAGGGATCCATCTCATACTATATATCATTTAACCCTAAACTCATTTGTGAACATAAAAGACTTAATCAATATTCAGTCATCACTTTAGGCTCAAGCACTAATGATCAAAGACTCTTATTCTACTAGTGCTTATTAAAAGGACATCCTTCATAATCAAATTAGGGCATCCACTATGGGAATTGAGTCTCTCATCTAGTTAAATGAAAATATTCCCTTTGTGCTTAAAATGTAACAAATCCCTATTTTTGGTTCATCTTCTCCATGGAAAATCTTTACCATACTGTGATCACATTTGGTAAAGTTTTATCCATCCATTGGTTCATATCCTTGCTTTACTTTAAGATCATACCTAAAGGATACCCTCCAATTGTGAGTGATTTGAAGTCACCAAAGAGCAGTATTCTAATAAGTTCAAATTCTCCTAAACACTCTTTTCCCAAGCCTGGACATGATTACTAGCACAGAAATATCTTAAATTATGTCCTTCCTATCTTGAATACTCTTTTGAACTTAATAGTGATTTAACCTTAAAGAGTATTTATCCATTCTCCTCTCATAAGATCCTGTCTTCAAATCAAATCATTTAGAGCTTTATATCCTTAAAATGAAGTTGAATGGCTAAAATGATTGCTATAGGTTTCAATCTTGATGATGGAACAAATTTCAAAGAAACCTATGCATGAACAATTAAAATTAAACGCCATTTGAACTTGAGCCTCTCACGAATTGAGATTCATAAGAAAAGAGGATAAATAGGCTTTATTCATTGAAGGAATATTGATTGTGACTTTTTGGTCCGTTAAAGCCTTTGCATCCAGAGCCAAGTTTAAATCATTGAAAATCTTAGGGCACTTGGCTAATAATCTGAAGAATGAAAAGGTAGAAGAAAAAGGCATAATATTGTGATGAGAAGAGTTCATAACTTAGGGGGAGCATTTCTTTTTCACGATTCTATAATTTAAATGCTCTCATGATTTTATTTCGCTTATATGCCTTATGTGATTAGCATTGCAGCATACTATCCATAATGTATTAAATAATTAAATTTCTTTGATGGATGATTTATATTAATTATTGTTTGAGCTACTGGATTGCATGCTTAATGTAGAATGCTAACTGCATGTTTGATGCAGTATTGTGAAATGTATGATGCTAGTTGATTTTAGTAGTGCATATTATTTATATAAAACACCATCTGCAAGGCTGTTGCATAATTTTGTGAATTGCATGCTGATAGTGGATTAGGTTGTTGCATGCTTAAAATGAATTATTTGCTAAAAGTAATCAAGTTTTAGAACATGTCTATTTGGGAAATGTCCTATTTACAGACGGCATGCTACCGAATTTTTGTTAGATCTTTCCCAAAATTATCAAAATTCATACACCATGCACTTAAACGATTATGATTTGGGGAATGTGTGTGTAAACTACATGATTATTGCATAATTATCTGAGTATAGCCTTGTTGGCTATCAAGTGCTAAATAGAACGTAATATACAGTAACCAAGTGCCAAACGATCATAATATATTCCAAGCTGGAACTTATTTTAAAGGATGACTGCGCAGTGAATGGATATCTGATCTTCATTCTTGATTGATAATGCATGCATGCGAACACATATAGGGGAGTTGAGCTCCATTCTTAGAGATAGACAAAAATAACTCGTTTGCATCACACATGCTTAACTTTTTGAATATTGAGGCTTTTTTGAGAACCTTGTACATCATATCCAGATTCTATGGATTTATGAGTATATATGGATTGTTCTTGGTTTATCTGCATTACATTATGCCTATATATATATATATATATATATATATATATATATATATATATATATCATGATGCATTTGTGCTCCCTAGGATAACTGTACTGATCGATAATATTCAGTATAGTTGGTTTAAGAAATTTAAAATGATTGCCTACACTACTTGGCATACTTAGTGAAATTAGTTGCTAGTTGGCATAAACAACTCATTTCATCTAAGCTAGGATTCAAATCGAAAGGGGAAGCATCTAAAAATAAATTTCCTTCTTGTTATGCTCACCAACATTTTTAGCTTAGATCTGTTTTTGAATTCTGTGTGGTATGTGCTAAATTGTGATGATCTTATTGAAAATATTTATTTGAAATATGTTGTTTAGCCACAATCATATGTGTACCCATATGATCTTGATTTAAATTTCCACATCCTTATGATCTATATGGTTGTATTTTTCTGGTCATATTTTGATTCTATGCTTAAATGATTACCAAAAAAATTAAGCTTGCATGATCTTTAAAGTTTCTTTTTCAGCAAGCATCGTCCTCAGTACTTTTTGAAAATATCAAAAGGGGAAATTATTTTAAAAATTGTTTTTGGGGCAAGAACAATTTTCATAACCAAAATTCTCTATATCTTGCTTTATTGTTTATATATATATATATATATATATATATATATATATATTAAATTGTATAACTGGTTCATTCATATATAAAAATGCATGCTAACTAGTTAGACCGGTCTTATGATCAAACCTACACTTGCTATCATATGTTATATGTCTTAAACTCAAATCTTTTGCGGGTCTTATGTAGTGTTTAAATTGCAGTGGTTTGAAGATATCTTTGGTATGATCATGCTTAACATGTCTTTTTAATCTTTTAATGACCAGTTATACTGTTTGTATGTGCATAATTGCTATATCTTTAAAACAATTATAAGACTACTTACTATGCCCCATTTTTATATCAAAAAGGGGGAGTTCTCTTTTAAGCTAAGATTTCTTTTAAAAACCCAAATTATTTTTACATTTTTGCTTATGCCAAAAGGGGGAGAATTTTATGAGCAAAATGATAAACGACTTTATACCAAAAAGGGAGAATTTTTTAAAGGGGAAAATTTTTTAAGGCAAATAATTTTAAAAGGGGAGTAAATATCTGAGCTATAATGCTACATGTCTGTACATGTTTGTGCCTTAATGCTAAAACTAGATGCATGATTATTTGAAAAGTCTTCTGTGTTTTGATATGTTTGAGCTACACTGTTTATCTTTTGAGTTATGCATATTGTTAGGGGGAGCCTTTTCAGGCTTAACCAATTTTGCTCCTATCTGTTTGTCATCATAAAAAAGGAGGAGATTGTTGACTTTTTTAGTCCAATCCCTGTTTTGATGCTGACAAAGCGTAAGTTTCTTATGTGTGTATTTAGTGCTCGAACAAGTTTATATTTCAGCACACACATAAGGCTGAGGGGAAATGAACCTACGAAGGGTGGAGAATCACTCGAGGTCAGTTGACCGGCGATTCCCTCAGTCAATCGAGACCCTAAGAAATTTGAATTTTTAGTTTAGGTCAAGCAACCGACGAAGTCATCGGTCGACTGACCCTCTTAGGTTGCCCTATTTTTCTATGCTAAAAACATGTTTAATTTTAATTAAATAAATTTAAAATTCCCTACATGTCCCTAAACAGTCATATTTTCATAAACTCTATATATACCCCTTTCATTAGCACAATTAGCAAGAAGATTAGCCCAAATACTCTCTCAAATATTTTGTGCTTAAATTGCTACTCTCTTTCCCTTTTCTTTGAAAAATCTTTTTGAAAGGGAGCATTGTTTATTTCTCACATTCTTCTTTAGCAAATTTATTACTCTAGAAGTTTGTTGAAGAATCATTCTAGCGGGCATATTTCTTAGTATTTGAAAGCATTTACTCTCATTCATACTTTATTTTTGAAAATCATTTCTTGAGAATAAGCATATAGTTTCTCTCACATATTTTCTTGATAAATATTTTTTGGGAGAACTTCATATGGCTTGTGGATCTTGACACATCTATTGGAAGATTCAAAAGCTCATATCGTGTTTATTGCAAAAACATTTTTGAGCATAAATCTTAGCTTCTCCATGCACTTTTCAATTCTAAATCTTTGTTGGAGAAAATCCTATCATCTGATAGTGCATTTTAGAGCTTCAATTTGTACATCTTTGCCTTTCGAGAAGAACTTTGTTTGTTTGAAAAATTTTATTATCTTTGTATTCTAGGCGTGGCCTGAAGAGGAATACACCGTCCTATAAGGTGTTCCGGTTTGACTTTAACCCAGTTAGATGAATTGAGGAGACTCCACCTTGTAAGGAGAATTGGTTGTGGCTTGATTACACGTCTAGTAGGCTTGCCAAGGCTTGGGTCCTTAATTACCAAAAATAATATTTATAAAACCTAACTTAATCCCAAGTTCAGTATAAAGTGGGGAAGTTGGGTGTCGATCCTTAGGAACGTAAAGCGTAGTTATCAAACCACTTCCAATTTATTCTATTGTAGCCTTGTGTAAAAGAAAAGTAAAAGATGATATTTTTTAGGATATTTTCTATCAACTACTAGAAAGCATGTAAATGAAAGTATGTAAATCTAACTTAACTCTACTCCTACAAAGCAATGCTTAATCATGAACAACATATGGGATGTTGTTTGCGTAATCTAAGTTCAATGAGTTTAGCACATTAAACTAATTGGAACCTGGCTAAACAATCCAAGGAGTCGTTCGATGGCATAGAGTAGTAAGGGTGCACCAACTGTCTGGAGCACGGTCGGGAACCAGAGTACTCTATCATAACGATCATAAGAACCTCTATGGGAGACTGTAGCCCAATATGTGTACCTGACTGAAGCTATATAAGTGCTTATCCTGTTGACCATACATTCATCACAATCAAGTAGTAAAAGAAAACATTTAAATGAAAGTGGTAAAGAGAAAGCATTTAAAAAGATTATCCCTTTGTATTCAGTATGTTCGTCACTAACGCCAAAAAGAACAAGAGAATGATCGCGTAATATACACGGAGATTACACAAACGCCGCCAATTGTCACAGGCAGTTGGATGCTTCATGCACACACCGAAATAGAAATTGAATCACTAACCTAAGAGAGGCCAAAGAGGAACCCAGAGCTCATCTACGAAGCAATTATTTATAGGCTCTAGGGTTTACAAGGTTTGATTTTCAATTTAGGAAAGTTTGTAGCAAATCTCGCATAGATGATTGTCGCCATCTACCAAGTCGCTCCAATGCTTCCCTTGGGCGCGCCCTAGTTGAGACTCACTAATGGGGATTAGCAACCACTTCCCCTTTCGTTCACTGACATGGTGACACGTGGATGGCCTATAGATGTCCACAATGTTTTCTAACCATTGCAGGAACTCATGGAAATATTTGAAGACTTTTAAACACAAAGAAGCCCGAGTTATGACTTTGCGATTCCGAACCAAGGACCATTGGGCCCCACACGACTCCTCTAGGCCCACACGACTTCTCCATCCCAACACGGCTCCTCTAGGCCCCATATAGGATTGGGCCTCCTTTTTTACTTTGTTTACATTTATGTAATTGCTTTATGCTATATTATGAGTTGTGTTAGGTATTTAATTTGTGAGAGAATTGTGTGAGTTAATGAATTTATAATTTCTGAACATTAATTGAGTTGTCTCCCATGCCTGTATAGGAAGCGTGGGTCAGTTATTGCTGTGTATTTCTTTCCTCTATATATATTGCTAATGTAAAAGCTGAAAGGGGGGCGAGGTATTGTTATTGAATGAAAAAGGGTTCTTCCTTTGTAAATCTTGGAGCTTTGTTTCGATCCTTGAGATTGAGTGACGAGAGGCTACAACGTTCTCCTCAGAGATCAGTTGGTGTGAGACCAACATCTATCCATCAGGTCTTCACCATCTCATATCCCCAAGTCGTTCACATACGAACCACAAAAATAGCACTTACACTGATTTACCATGATCTTAAGGATTTACGGGTTTAATTCAAGTTCGTTGATCATTGGTAAGATATCTAGTGATTCCACAAAGTAATATCTATCCTAATCCCTCCATAACTTGGTTTAAAACCCTTGTTTAAGGTCCTATAAGCCCTAATTTCACAAAAACCTAAAAACCCAATTTTTATTTCAGTCTTGTTGATGATAAGATGATTGGCCCCACATAGATCAATTGATTGACCCATTTTTGCTACCAGTAATTTACCAAAATCTTAGTCAATTGACTGGTCCCATTAGATCAGTCAACTAACCCTTTACAGCTATAAGTATCTCACCGGAAATCTCAGTCAAGTGACTCACCTTTAACCCTCAGTCGACTGAAGACACCCAGAACTCTAAATCTTCAGCATTTTTACACATATTTGCTTGTCAGCTGTGAGAATTGGTAGGCTCGCCAAGGCTTGGGTCCTTAACTACCAAAAATAATATTTATAAACCTAACTATCCCAAGTTTAGTAGAAAATGGGTAAGTCGGGTATTGATCCACGGAGACTTGAAGCGCAATTATTAGAATACTTCCAATTTAGTTTATTATAGCCTTATTATGAAAAAGAAGTAAAAGATGGTATTTTTCAATGGTTGAAATCTAACCAACTACTTGAAAGCAAATGAATGAAAGCAAGTAAATTTATACTACTAGAAAGCGAGTAAATTTCTATGTTACCCTACTCCTAAAAAGTGATGCTGGCATTAGAATTAGATGCTTGACGTTGTGCCTCTAACTATGCTCCTTCAGACATTGATAGAAGTACTAACCTAAGCGGGCCAAAGTGGGAGAGGGTCGATCGAGGGCAAATGGTAGCAACGGTGCACCAACCGTTAAGAGCACAGTCAGGAACTAGAGTATACCCAGCCTCAATGATAACGAACATCTCCGTGATTCCGTAGCCAACTACTTCCCGCTAACGGATATGTAGTAGTTCTTATCTTTATATGCAATCCTTCATCAAACACACAACAAGTAAATGGAAAATAGTAAATCAAAA
Organism: Malania oleifera; assembly: GCF_029873635.1. Classification (NCBI taxonomy): domain Eukaryota; kingdom Viridiplantae; phylum Streptophyta; class Magnoliopsida; order Santalales; family Ximeniaceae; genus Malania; species Malania oleifera. The sequence goes on from NC_080424.1 coordinate 82,275,083, forward strand.
GCAATAAAAGAGAAAGCAGGTAAAGAGATCATCCTTTTGTTTTCAAAATGTTTGTCACTAACAACAGAAGGTACAAAAGAGTGATCATGTAATATACACAGATAGCACATGAACGCCGCAGGTTGTCTCAAGCCGTCGAACACTTCATGCATACACCGAAACAAGAATTGAAAACTATGCTACTCCTAATCTAACTTGACTCTCAATGACCTATTGAGTCTGTCACTAACCTAAGAGAGGCCAAAGAGGAACCCAGAGCTTGTGTTTGTAGCGAATATTTCTAGGTTCTAGGGTTTACAAGGTTTCTTTTACAATTTAGGAAGGCTTGCAGCAAATCTCACGCAGCAGATCATCACTGTTGACCAAGTCGTTCCTATGTCATTCTTGTGCACGCCCTAGTCGAGACTCGTGGGAAGTCAGGGATTCGAATCTTCAATGTCTTCGACTTCGTCATGCCTTAGGGTCTTGATGGTTGAGACTTGCAATATCTCAATCTTCAGGAAATCTCAGTATCTTGACATAGTCGCCCCTAAAGGTCTCTCGGTTGAATACTTCGTCGAGACTCTTGGTACTTTTGAATTTCACTTCTGTCTCAGCATCTAGACGTGGTCGCCTCAGTGGGTCACTTGGTCGAGTACTTGGTCGAACCTTGCAGCATTCTAATCTCAATCTGAACCTTGGAGTTTGCAATAGAAGACTAAGTCGCCCCTATAGTTTGCTGGTCGCGCCACATGATCAAGCATCATCTCCTTCTCTATTTATGCTCTAAAGCCTCTGGAACTTGGCTGAATGTCTGAATTTGAACTTTGAATCCTCCCAATTCTCCTTGGCTTCTTGTAATGCCTAACTCTATGGTTTTAACCTGTTTTTCCTGAAAAGACAAACAAACCTTGCATAGCTCTGAACAATGATAACTCTAAGTAAATATATAATAAAATGAGAATAAACAAAGGCAAATGAGGGTATAAAATCATGTATTTTAGGGACTCATCACAACCCCCAACTTACACTTTGCTAGTCCTCAAGCAAAGCAAAATCTAAGAAAACTACAAAATCCTACCTACATCTCTTTCGCGGGAAATATGGTTGCATTTACTGTATGCAACAAGGCTTTAAACCCCTAAGTTGATCCTAGTGGGTGAGTTCTAGTCTCATAAGGGTTTCCAGGGCGATTCTCACAAGCACCTGCTCAGTGAATATTAAAAGATATTTGCACGTAACAAGAACCTTACCATTTCACATAAAAGATATGACCCAGTTACATATAGACCTGTTCATTCATAATTCCATTATACGCACTCCGCAGCAATTCATTCATGCAAGTCTCAACACTGCACAACTATTACACCAACAATACAACTCTCAGGGGATTAACTAGCAGTTTCAATTCAGCACGAATATATATGTAGTTTCAAGCATTGCTAGATTACATCACAAAGCATGTGTAAGGTGCTTGATTTGTCACACTCAGGGTACCTTTGGACACCTTCAGAACAGTTGTTTTGACTCAACCTCACTGGTATGCCCTCAGAATAGTAAACACTCAAGAAAAGGGATTCACTCTCATATGTGAGGAAGAATGTTATGATCAAACATCCCACATATTTTGAAAAACTAACGTTAAGCATGGAATAGACTAGCCTCATAAGAATTGGATCCAACCTATTTGTGAGGTGTCGGGTTTTTCACCTTAGCATCTTCTCACTTACTCGCCATACCCAATCAAGACCACCATAGATTGATCCTTTCACAGACTTGACATAGACACAGCAAATGCATTGGTTAGCTTGAAGATTCCTGATATTTGTAAGAACATGGCGTCGTGTCCTTAGTTTGCCATTTTGCTTGCATTTGGAGTAGGTTTTTTTCTTTTTCATTTTTTTGTCTGCTCCTTTCATTTGACTTTCATTTATTGGTAAGCTAGGACACTCATTACACCCTTGGTTATCTTCATACCACCAGTGGGAAGTTCAGCTTGGAAAGGAGTCCGTGACGTGTATTCGTCTCTAAGGTGGCTCAATTTTCATGTTTTGAGTAAGATACAAGACCTAAGTTTATATCTCCCCACTTGATGTCACTTCTAGGCTAGCAAATGCAAGGCTAAAGACTAGTTAACAAGGGGTCACCAGAAAAAAATAATGTTGAGTTTTATAAACTTAGAGTTTGATGTCAAAAACTCGAGCAGTGAATGAATGGCTCAACAGTACCTCACAAGGTGTTATAGTCACCACGGTTATTCTCTTAATGCTCTCAAAGAACCCTAAGTGATAAAAATCATATGTAAGTGTGTTTTTAGGCCTCATGAAGTACCATTGAATACAATATTTCACACGACAATATTGACACAAATGAATCACTAATTGATCCTTCCGGAGCGGCATGATAGTTCATTAGGCCATTTAATGTGAAACCATGCACAAATGGCTCACTACATTGTTAGTGAGCATAATAGAATCATATAATAGATGAGCTTAGGCATGTAACGTCTAAGTTATATAGGTGTATGTCAAATGGGTAAACTAGTTGTTATCATGTTATGAAGCACATATTGTGTCCTTTGTGCAAACAAGGTGTCATGCTACCCCCTACCTCAACTTAGAGCTTCAGTGTCCTCACTAAAGTGTAGAGAGAGAGAAACCGGGTATGTGGCATATGCATTGAAAACCAAGTAGTTTACCTGCATTAGTAGTATTCACAGAAACCAGCAAAAGAAAGTTCAAGCATAGATACACATTGTAGCACAAAATATATGAGGTAGCTAAAAGTATCACGCATATGTAATTAAAAGTAAAGTACAATGTCAAGTACGCTATAGGTCTTGAAAGGAAAAACAAAAGAGAAGAGCATGAAAACATGTGTGCCGCTGTGGCACCAATCACGAAGTATGAATGGGAACTTAGTTGGCAGCCCTTTCCCTATATCGATTCCCTCCTGAAGAGTTGTTGTTGCCATGTTTAGAGTTCCCTCCCCCTAGATCACCAGATGCATCAAAGGGAGTACCAGTTGTCGATTGGCGGTCCTCGGATGCCTGTACACTCGAAGCAGCCTCCTCCTCCGTTGAAACATAAACCAGGGAGGCAGCGGTTGGGGATGATTCTTGAACAGGTGCCTGGGAGGTAGGTTCAAGTTCCACTGGGGTAGCAAAGGAGGTGGAGGGTGGGGATACCATCCTAGATCGGCTATAGTGCCATATGATGAGGGGAGGTTGAATTTGCAGTGGAACTAGTAGCCGTGGTATGTTGACTGGAACAATGAGAGAAGACTTTGTAGCCGGGGCTGGGAGGGTTAGTGCTAATGGGGCTAAGGACCCTGAGGTAAGCGTTGTACTGCGAAAAGTGGCAAGAGGTGAAGCGAGGTACTGAGCCTCGCCTTCTGAAGCAACTAGCATAAGAGCCACTTCTTCCCTCTTGCTAGAGGATTCAATCTCAATCATAATTTCTAGGCTAGTCAAAGATTTGGCATGTTGAGCAGAAGATGGATGAGGTGGTGAATGTCTGATTAGGGAGGCTGCTAGAGATTGTGGATGACCTAGAGAAACAACAGATGCAAGGAGGCAGGATGGAGGTATATGTTGGTCTGCCATAGTGGCAAATGCAGGAAGGGTAACAAATGCAACTGCCTGTGGAAATATGGACTGCAAGAACTCAAACAAACCTAAAAACCCTAGCGCATCTCTGTGCATGTATCCACCAACTCTGAGTGAACAAGCTCCATATCATGGTGTAAATAGTCCAGGTACTCACTAGTTAGAGGCACAGAAGAGGTTGTTTATGGTGGTGCTGGTGCAGCTGATGTAGAGGGAATATCTACTGTTCTCTTCTTCCTTTTCGAAGCACGACACAGAGGTGGACCTAGCAAATGTATAGGCTCATCCTTGGGGATATGCCAAAAATTTGGTACAAGCAGCATAGATCCCTAAGGTCCGTCGAATGGGGCTCATAGATGAATTTTCAATCTTGTAGTGGCTACCAATTGTAAACTTTACCGCCATGACCTTTTAGTTGTTATCTCACCAATGGGAACGTGTGTCTCTGGATCCCCAAGGTTAATCTTCAAGTGCTGCAATATGGCCATGATAAGTTGGGCATAGGGGATGAAGCGCCATCTTAGCTCCTTAGGGGGCTATCCACGGGTAGGCTTAGGTGATGACCTTTTCAACTTTGGATGTTTCACATTCCTTGGATAAAAATTAGTCATTTCCTCTTTTATTAGCTGAGATATATTCAACTACATACCTTTATAAACTACATATAGCACCTGCAGATGTATGCCACGCCGCTCAGAACGATGCCCCGAGGCACAAATGTTTCACTGAAGAATTAAATCCCATAGAAGCAAATAATCAGGGAGTTTGCTTCGGGCTGTACAGGTGCCACGTACCATGTTACCACCATTATAATATTGATCATGGAACATGTGGTGGATGATATGATGCACATTGGCAGAATCCAGTGCCTCCCATGGTGTGTCATCAGCCTCTGAGTGGGGTCAGACCCTATCAACTAGGGCGGAAGTAATCTCAATTCCAATTTCATGGACAACAGTGAACCATGCCCCTGTTGTTGGATTATACTGCATATTCTGATAAAATGCACAAATTAGGGTTAGGTGATAAAAGGTTGCCAGTGGTGCCATATGATGGTCGAACTTCCTCATTTCAAGGATATCAACACAACATAATTTCTTTTCATGAGCCCACATCTCATCTAATTTGAACATGTACATTAGGCGAAAATCGTAGTTTTCCAAGGTCATTCTTTGAATGCTTTACCTTCCATAGTTCTTTGTTGTCTCATATCGGGGTTGTGATGACTGGCCTCTTGTTGTAGTTGGAAGGTGCTCAGATTTAGATGAAATTGCGTCATGCAACTGAGTAGGGATCACTCTCCTCTTGGTAGGGGCTTAAGACTATTGAGGTTGATTGGGTGCAACCCTAGATTTGAGGTGATGAGCCATTCTGGTGCAAGGGGGAGGAAAAAGAAAAGTGTTGATTTGGAAGAGAAATATTGGGAGGGATTTGAGAGTAGGTGAAATTACGTACCCAGACCCTAAGCGGTGTGAAACAAATGGTGCACTTAAGTGAGAGTGTCACCGTTGCTCAAATTTCTTAGATTGGTTATTGGAAGAATGCTGAAGAGCAACAGACATTGGCAATGCTTGGACGACGAAGTCAGAAGTGTAAGCAATGAAGGCAACTAGGGTGGTGGACTATGGAGGTTCAAACGACCACGAGGGAAAAATGGGTTTCTGAACAACTTTTTTGTGTTGCATCGACCAAGTCGCATCAATCTCTCACATGGTCACGCTTGGTCGCTCATCTTAGTACCCATTTCCTTTCTTTTTAAGGTAAAGAAAACAACCCACGGGTGGCCTCCCGTAAGCATTAATTTTATTGTCTTCAACCAGATGTATCAACTGTACACCTTGAAGTCATCCTGGTTCGATAACAAACAAAATGTCCTCCACTTCTTCTTTGAACCATGTATCATTTACCCAGATGTTCCCTTCTAATCCAGAGGTTGTATCACAAATTGAAAGGATCTATTCGTAAGGGTCATCCGGGTTAGGGTTGCTCTCAGGTTGAATCATCTCCCCTAAAGGATTCCTCTATAAAATTGAAGGGGCAATGTCCTCAATGCACTCATCGATCATATCGACGTCCATCACATGGATGTCTTTAGGTGGATGTTGGGATGCATGGAATAAATTCAATCGAAGCTATATGTTTCCAAAAGATATATCCATGATCCCTATCCGACACGGAATGCATGCATTTTCCATGGCCAAAAAGGGTCGTCCTAATAGGACAGGGATATGATCTTTTGTCGGGTCAGAGGGTTCCATATCCAAGACTATGAAGCCAACTGGATAGTAAAATTTGTCAACCTTAACTAAGACGTCCTCTATTACACCTCGGGGTTTTTTTACTGACTGATCAGTAGAACTTAATGATATTGGGGTGGGCTTCAGTTCTCTTAAATTAAATTGCTTGAAAACTGAGTACGGTAAAAGATTCATGTTAACTCCTAAATCCAAGAGGGCCCTATCAATTGTGAAATTACCTATTACACATGAAATAGTTGGAGCACCGGGGTCTTTGAGCTTAGGAGGGAGGTGACCTAAGAGGATTAAGCTTGCATGCTCGGCCAGCTTGACTTGCTTTTCCATATGCACCCTTGATTTTCGCTTTGCATGCATATCCTTGAGGAATTTTGCATATATAGGTATTTGCTTAATTGCATCCAAGAGAGGGATGTTGACGTTAACTTTCTTAAATTTGTCCATTATGGATTCAGTAGTGGTCTCCTTTCTAGATTTAAAGGGTGCATATAAAGCTACAGGGTAAGGGGCTGCAGGAATATGGGGGGAGGGTGTTTCATTTGGTGGCAAGTTGGATGTTTCAGTGTCTGTTGCTGACTCATAAGGAAGAGGGGCGCCTATTTCTATAGGTTAGGTCCTCTCCTTTTCTTTACCTTTCGCTTGGCTTACTGGTTCCCTGACCCTATTGTTGATCTCTTTGCCACTCCTAAGTGTGGTTATCGCCTAAGCATGTATTTTATGTGATGAAGGGTCTATTGTAGTCTGACTTTTTATTTTGTATTGCCTCTAAAGCATTGTTTGCAGCTGGCTTGACACTTCAACTTCGTTTCTCTTACCAACTGACCTAGTGAGTTATCCCATAGTGGTCTCTATCTTAGCTATGGATTGTGAGTGAGATTGGAGTATTTGCCACTTCATGTGACGATTTGCTTCGATGCTTTCCAAAGTTTTCAACACCGTCTCTTCAAAAGACTCATGGTTATTTTGTTGAATAGATGGTTGTTAAAATAATAACGGACTCTGCATTGCAATAGGGGGATCTTGGAAAGTTGGATATGGTCGAGGGAGCGAAGCACTCGGGTTTCGTGGAGGTCTTTGGACTTGGAGGTCTTAAGCTTGTGGCCTCTAGGGAAAATTTGGGTGTTGCTTCCATCCACTACCATAGGTGTTCAAGTCGTAGTTGTTTTTCTGTCGGTCGTACCAATGGTAGGTGGCTCTTATTTCTTCTTGCACGAGCTCAAGTTAGGAAGGCATGTATGGGCAATTATAATATGTATGTGCAGGGTTGAAACAATTTCTACGAACCTTTACACCCTCCATCAATTGTGGTTGTTGTCGTTTAGACAAAAACTGATCAAGTTTATGGGATATGATGTGTAGAGTGGGGGCTAGATCTTGGCCATTAGCCAATTTGTAAACTCCTTTTGGTTTAGAGTTCAATGGATTAGGTAGTCTACGAGTTGTGGCCATGTGCTGTTGATAATTTTGCGCCAGATTTTCAAAGAGATCCAGGCTTCATTCTCGTGTTTAGTGAGGAAAGTACCTCTGCATGATGCATCAATCATAGACCTGTCTCTCTCGGCCAACCCTTCATAGAAATTTTGGACTAATTGCCACTTGGGGACCTAGTGATGTGGGCATTTACGGAGCAGGTCCCTAAAGCGCTCCTAAGTCTCAAAAAAGAATTCCCCATCAATCTGTCAAAAACTTGTGATGGCTCTCTAAAGCTGATTAGTCTCCCCAATTGGAAAGTACTTTTTAAAGAATTCATGCTGCATGGTAGCCCAGTTGGTCACCGAGTTTGGTTCTAAGGACATCAACCAATATTTGGCCTTGTCCTTTAGAGAGAACGGGAAAAGCCTAAGATGGAGAGCATCATCACTAAAATTAGGGATATGGATGATGGAACAAATTTCCATGAACTCATCGAGAAGCTGATAAGGATTTTCAGTAGAGTCCCCATGAAGGTTGGGCAGCATCAAGATGAAAACTTCTTGGACAAAACTGCCTATGAGTTATAAAAGAAAGAAAGTAAAAATAGAAAACAAAAATTCATCAAGCATTACATTAAATTAGTTGTCTTGGGGTAATCAAACTCTTGCCAATTCTAAAGTTCTGCTCTTGTAGACAAAGGATAGACCCAATCATTCAAACTGCTTCCAATGTCTACTGGGTTTAAAACTCATATGCTCATCTATCCCATCCTCTGATTGGTCTCTTGCTCAACTTCATGATCCATTAGCTTGCCCTTCCGAAAAGTATCACTTGTGAGTGGAATCTCCATTTCCTATTTACTGCCTATCCTCCTTGTAAACCTTTGGACTCTCTGCATCATATTTTCTTCGGCCTTCTTCTTTTGATCAGCTAAGATGGGGACATAGCCTAGCACGTAGCGGTATTTTGTTCCCAATGGTAAAAACAGGGTTTGGATTCCTTGAAGATACTTCCCCAGACCTTTCCTGGGATAATATCTTGACCTGATCATCTCCAAAGCAACCATTCGTACGGTAAGAGAGATTCGGGGTCGGGGGATTAAAAAACCTTCAACTATAGATGTTGCATTTATTATTTCGAATGTTCTAAAGGAATTGTCTGGAATTTCCTCGGTAACCTCCACATATGGATTAAATGAAGGCTTGGTAACAATTAGATCGTTTTTTCTACATACGCAAATCATTTTGTCTTTTTCTACGAATTTCACCCTCTAATAGAGGGAAGATGGAACTGCCCCTGTGTTGTGGTTCCAAGGCCACCCTAGGCGGTAGCTATACGATGTAGTTATGGCCATAACTTGAAAGGTAATTTCAAAAGTTACGAGGCCAATTTACATGGGAATTTCAATGGAACCCATGGATTGTCTTCTTGCCCCATTGAAGGCTCTCACAATCAAGTTATTTTGTCGCATGTACAAGATGTCAATGGGCAATTTCTGGAGCGAGGTCATGGGCATGACATTAAGTGACGATCCTCTATCAATTAACACCCGAGCTATCATATGATCCTAACATCTAGTGGAAATATAAAGTACTTTATTGTGGCCACGACCCTCTGATGAGATTTCTTCATCGGTGAAGGTGATGTAATTGGTCATCGTATGGCTCCCAATTATGTGGTTGAAGTTCTTTATGCTGATTTCCTATGGGATGTAAGCTTGGTTGAAGACTTTCAAAAGGGCCTCCATGTGGGTCTCTGAACTCAAAAGCAAGGATAGTACTGATATGTGAGCTGGTAACTTGCTGAGCTGATCTACTGTACTATACTCACTGTGTTTGATTAGCTTCGGGAATTCTTCTTCTTCTTCTTTATATGGAACTAGCTTTTTGACTGTTTTATCGAGCTCCCCTGATTTCTGTTGGTTGGCCTTATCCAATAGCTCTGGTGTGTACACTCTGCCACTGCGGGTTATACCTCTAACTCCAATGACATTGTTGGCGCCCTCTTCAACATTAGCCTTATATTCATACCTTCATGGTATGGTCTGATTGCTTTAATACGGAAAGGGTCTAAGCACTGATATTAATACTTTCTTGAGTTTGGGATCAATGGCCAGTTGGTGTATTATAGGTGTTCAAACCTATTTTCTCCTACGACTTGGATCTCATCATCTCCCCTGCGGGTGCTCACTTCCATTCATCCAAAGTCCATCAATCCTTGCACGAACTACTGGAATGTCATGCATTTCTGCACGGACCACCTTTCTTTGCTTTGAAATTGGCAGGTTGTGCCCATTGGGGAAGTGGCATTTTCCTTTATCCTCCCTAAGATATAGAGCTTTTCATACACCTAGGCTAATGAGAATTGTTCTAGTTCCAGTTTCCTCACTGTCCCCGACTTATCTTCCAGAGCAATAATGGTAACTCCCCTATGATTGGGCAAGAGGTTGCCATAAATGCCATGCTGCTTGTCATCAAATGCCAATCATACCACGTCCTTTAATGTTTGTACCTTGATTTTAAATGACCAAGAGTGGTCGATGGTATGGCCAAGAGAGTTGGCAGGGTAAGCGCATCACGCATCGGGATCATTCCGTTTTGGAAAGGGAGGGTGAACGGGAACCCCTGCAATGGTCGAGATCATTTGCCTCTTGATTAGATGAAGGAATAATTCTGAGTATAACATAGGAATCGGATCTACCTTTCTTAAGTTTCTTTAGAATCCTTTATCATGTGTCTAAGTGTTTTGTTGTCTAGGTACGGGCATAGGCCCAAGGGAAACAATCTGGGGTCATGCGTCTGAATGCAGTACTTGGTTAAGCGCTGATTCATAATCAAAATTCCTTTTTTACCACTAGTTCTGGCCTCCTTGGTAAGAGCATCCTTGGATCATTTGGGTTTCTTCCTCTTTCTTCTTACTGGCCTACTTCTTAGTTAGGCCAGAGTTTGAACTCATGCTTTTTGCTTTAACTGTTTTGATATCGATTTCTATCATCTCTCCCGTGGATACCACATCCATGAAATTTTGAGGGGTTCTACTGAGGAGATGACCAAAGTAAGGGTCCTTAAGAGTGTTAACAAATAACTAAATTGCCTCCCTATCTTCCACTAGAGGTAGTAGCTGAATTGCAACCTCCCTCCATATGTAGGCATACTCATTGAATATCTCAGTGGCCTTCTTCTCCATATTTTGTAGGGACGTCTGATTCGGTACCATCTCCATAACGTAAAAGTATTGTGCAATTAATGCCAAGGCTAAGTCTTTTAAGGTACGTATTCTGGCCCCGTCCAACTGGATGTACCATCTAACTGTCGTGCCAACCAAGCCATTTTGAAAGCATTGTATCAAGAGCTTGTCTTCATCAGAATAGGCTGCCACATTTTGATAGTATAGGTGGAGGTGAGTCAATGTGAATTTGGTCTTATCGAATTTTTCAAAATTGGGAACTTTAAACTTAGGTGGTAGGGTCACCATTGGGACTAGGCAAAGATCACTAGTGTCTATTGATCTAAATTGGCGAGTTCCTTCCATTACTTACAGGCGTTCTTCTATCACATCGCATTGCCTCTTTGTTTCTATTTTATTTATCCCTAGATCTGAAAATAACACCAGGGGTGTCCCTACAGCAGGGAACCCTCTGAGTTGGCATTGTTGGGATGAACAGTTGCGTACTCAGCCCTAAGTCATCTGCTGTGCTAGAAGAAGAAATCGAAGTCTGCCTGTGGATTGGAGTGAATCTCGGGGCATGGGTAAGGTCTGATTTTGTTTCTGAATCTAGGATTTGTGTAGGTTTCCCCTTATTTGCATTCAGTAGTAGTTCCATTATCTTGCCTATATGGGGTTTGAATGTCCTTGAAATTGTTGCTTTTTTCTTCTTGGCCTTGGTCTAGGTCCATGACACGATTGTCCAAATGCTCACTCATTATTTTGGCCTTTTGTCTGGTGTTGTAAGGATGGTTGATGGTCTCATGGTCGGTGGTCTCAATATTGATTTCTTTTGTTTAAGCTATTTCTTCACCTCTGTAAAGAAAACCCTCCCTTTAGAACATGGATGCATGAATGAAGTATGAAAATGAAGAAATACGTACACAAAGGTGTGAACATATATGCAACCTAAGTTACTTTTACCAAGATTCATAGAAAATGTCATCATCATTTCATTAGAAATAGTCTTCCTCTTATTTCTCAATAATAATCCGTATACATATGTCTTAATAAAAAAATGCCCTGATCAATCTAATCCATGAGTTACATTATGAATAATCCGAGTTGTTTTCAAATCAAGCTATCTCGGGTATGTTCTTTGTTCCACATGCTACATGTCTTCTGCCTTCTTTAGCTCAGATTGTAGTTCCTTGCATTTGACCTACCATTTTGGATGTCCGATGTTCTAATGCTCAAAATTTAGATTCCCAGTATCGGGCCTTCTGTATGTGTGGCATGACCTTATGATATCTGTCTTGCAATTGATTGCATTCATCACTCCATTCTTGCCATTGATTCTCTAATTCCTATATGCATTGGGATTTCCTTTTATTTTCAGCGTCAGCTTCCTTTAATAATTCAGATTTCAACTCAACCTCAGCTTGAAGTGCTCGCCCTTTCCTTCTGAGGGCTACTATTTCTTCCTTAACTTGTAGGCTCTTACCCTTTTTCTGTTAACCATCCTATGGTATGCAATGATTAACCCTTGCTCCCTTTTCCTTATTCGTCGAATGTTCATCTCAACTCTCATGGTTCTTTCTTCTGCAGAATGTAGTTCTTCTTGTAGCTTTTTCTTTTCCCGTACCCATTGAATCTTCATTGATGATTCCGCCCGACATATGGAAACTTTTGGAATTCCTTTAACCCGAGGATTAATTATGTTGGCCAACCAAACATTATTCTTTGCTTGAGTCTCCATGATCCAGTTGCCTGAGTCTACTAGATATACGTGTCTCCATGATGTTGTAAACTCTCAGACTTGCTTCTAGGTCCCATTTTGTTCATAAGCGAACTGAGAGTCTGCCAAACCATAAGTCATAGGTATAAATTAGGATGCTCATGTTTTCCTTTTGTACATAAGAGGTGCATACGCTATCCCTCCCCAAGGGCCTAATAATGGAACCCACGAGAATTCTCCACACTTATATATCATATTGGAGTATCCCACCCCATAGTGCTTGCCATACGAGTCCCCCATTTGCCAAGTTACATAATCTTGCGTTCCATTCAAACTTGTTGGGTTGCTCTTCGCACTAGATGTTTTTAAATTTATCTAAGGGGATTTGAAGTGCTAAGAAGATAGGATGAAATGAGCCTTGGCCACATGGCAAGTGACTCATGATCCAAACATGAAGTAAAGGTATGCAATACCTTAATCTTTCTCGCCTCTTGGTTCTACAAGCATTGAGAGATCGAATTTTTTCTACCAGAATAACAGATACTAGGTTAACTTAATTCTGTACCTAGGCCATGAAACGACGCCCAATTCCTTAGGAAAGATGATCTTGCCATAGATAGCAAGGACCAATATATGCAAATGGGTCTCTTCCCTTTCTTCTTTTTCCATGAACATCTTCAAATCTTCCCAAGTGATTTTTTTGTCTTCTTCCCCACTTTCCAAGGTTGTCTTCTAAATCTTGACCTCTGTAACCTCATACAATTCCTTCACGAAGGATACCTTGGAACCATGCATGTATACCCTGTAAGGAGTTTGCAGCTTCACCAAATGCAGTAACGAAGTATATTCCTCAATAGTTGGAGCCATGTCTACCCCCTCCATGGCAAAGTAGCAATATTGGAGGTTCCAAAATTCCATCAATACATCAATTATTTGGAGATTTACTAATATATGCAACAAGAACCCAATATGCCCATATAACTGGGAGAACTTCAAACGGTGTTCGGGCCACCATCCTTTCCAAATGACTTTCATTTCATCTAAATAATTTGATCTAGTGTCCATGCTGACTCAGGTTGGTAATACAACCACAACTTCCTTGTTTAGACTATTTCCCCCACTAACTTTGTTGGTTCTCAAAGTATAAGTGTGATACAGATTCCTTCTCCTTGTATACTACCATATCCTCCATGAATGAATCAAGACTTTTCTAGAATCTTGGTTGTTGTGATATGGATCGAATAATTAAGATGTACAACGAAATAAATACAATAAGTAAATAAAACACATGTCGACACCCCAATTTTAACTAGACCTTCCCCAAGAAACTCGTCCAGATAAAACTTGATTTTGAATCCTTAGCAAAACCCTTCGTTTTAAAGTTAGGACCCCAAGTACCTTGTAATTGAATCCTTTTGTCTTAGTTAAGTACCTCAAACTTCAAAAATGGTGTGAAGTGGGATTTTTAATAAAGTCTCAAACTTTCCAAATAGGTTGGTAGATCGAGTCGTTTTGATTTTAATTGGGGTCTTCATTTTACAAAATTAATTAAGTCCTCGTAATGTTTGAATATTGAGTCTTTGTGATGTTAACCCGAATCCCGTAATTTTCATTTGAGTCCTTGATAGAGTCTATCAAGCTGTTAAAGAGCCTTCTGGAGTCCTAGTTCCTTATCTTAATGGGGTGGTCCTTCTAAGGTCAAAATTAATCTCCATGACCCTGTGATTTTGAATCCATCTCCCTTAAGCAAGTTATTATGGCTCGAGTATCAAAAACTCAAAATGGATTCCTTTTGGATTAGGATTCTTATTCACTTTAGTTAATTTCAAAATCTACCAATTTATCAAGTTTCCTAAAGTTGTGAGTCCTCTAATTAAATTCTTCAAGTTCTATAAGTGTTAAGACTCTGAAAGTCCAATTCTCATTTTCTTCAATTTGAGTTCATTTTTCATTTCTTAAATTGAATCATTTGAATTCTTTTTTAGTCCCTTAAAGTATGTAAATTTTAAGTGAAAGTCAAGTCTTTAATGTCGGGGTCTGTTAATGTTAAAGATAGGTTTTTGTTCGGGATTAATGTCAAGATTTATTAATTGTAGATTAACTGGGGGTCAAGTTGGTCAAACTCCAAAGTCCAAATAAAAAAAGTGCATACATCTCAAATTTCATTCAAGAAAAGACAAGTGTGCACACAAGGAGTACAAACACAGGAAACATTACAAGGGAAATAGAAAGTAAAAAAAATAGAATGTTACGGGAAAAAGAAATTGGAAAGGTGCACGGTGGGAAATGTTACTTGTGAGGGGGTACACACATTCATGGGAAATAAAATACAGTACTAGAGATATACAGGGTGTACAAAAAGAAGTTGCAGGACAAGTAACCCGGGGGTACAAGCCTTTACACAAAATTACAAAAAAAGAAGAAAATTCAAAAAAGAAAACAAAGATCCCATTCCTTCCAATGCCCTGTTGCCAACTAGGATTTTTCCCTAAATTCACCGGCACACATGTGAGGAATGGCATGGTTAGTTAACAGAAATTTAGAAAATTAAATAAATCAAAAAAAATCTCACGTGGGAGCTGTTAAAGAGAATTATTCCCTGCCACAATTCGCTGGAGGGGAATATTGTTAAGGCAATTGGTGCCAAAATACACAATCAAACTCCCTATAAATAAGAAGTCCCGATACTGTCGACAGGGCCCCTCAGAAAGCAAAAATACGCTGTTAAAATTGACAAATGAGTGTGTTAGAAAATGGAGTTTTTGAGAGAGAGATTCTGAAGTAAGTAAGAGAGAAAGAATTAGAGACGGGACGTTTTGCCAAATTGCTGGGAGCAAAGAGGCAGAGGGGTTGAGAGTGTAGGAGCTAGAAGAAAGACCAGAGTAGAGAAGAAGATTATAGAAAAGCTTAGAGCACCAGAGCAGACATCCATATGCTCAGACTCACACCAAGGAAGGAGAAGAAGACCGGTGGAGAGGAGGGAGAAGGTAAAATCCTGAAACTGCACTCTATGCATTATATAATTCAGATCATGTTTGCGAGAATATGAGTGTGAATGCAAGAGTTCCTTACCATAGCTTCAGGTTTGTTCATGAGCCTCCACAGAGATCCCATAGTGCTCTAACCCGAACTTAGATTCGGATCCCTAACTCGGTCTAAAACCAAGCCTAAACCAAACTAGATTTAAATTAACCAATCTCCCCAAAGCCCAACTTAGTTTAGAACAACCTGGTTGTTGACTTAACTGGAGTTTTCAATCCTATTTTGATGATAACAAAATGAAGGATGCTTTAACATATGATGTTAAGTGATGTGTTTTAGGTAAAAGAACTCTTAAGGTTGATAAGTTGAAGCTCAATGTTAATCTAGTGAAAGCACCTCGGAATATTGAAGGCAATGAATAACAAATGAAGAAGCTTAAGGGCAAGCAAACTCAAAGTCAAAAGTGAATCTCAAAAGGCTGAAGGAGGCTGAAGGATTTAAGAAGACCATAATTAGAAGAACTGTTGTAAGTACTTCAAAACCAAATGTCATTTAGATATGTGAAGCTCTTATAAAAACAAAAGAAACTAAGAAACACTTTGTTTTAAAGAGCTTAAAACATGTTTTTGAAATTAAAGTAACAAAGGTCTTAAAGGAAGGAAAGTGTTCAAAATAAAAATTGAATTTCTGATAAGCAATGCACCTGACAGATGATTGTCTATCTATGGACAGACGACTGGCAAGTTAAAGGGTTTAATAAAAGTATTTTGGGTTTAAATTTTAACTATGACAGATGACTGCCATGTCATGGCAGATGACTGCCACGTGGAGCAAATTTTAAATCTCAAAGGAAAGCTTCTTTTAAAATTTTGAATTTCAAAATTTAATCAACAATTTAATGTTTTTTTTCAAAGTTTACCTAATTTGATATGGACAACATCTTTTAAAATTTTGAATTTCAAAATTTAATCAACAATTTAATGTTTTTTCAAAGTTTAACTAATTTGATATGGACAAAATCTTTCAAAGTTTTGAATTTCAAAATTTAATCAACAATTTAATGTTTTTTCAAAGTTTACCTAATTTGATATGGACAACATCTTTCAAAATTTTGAAGTTCAAAATTTAGTTAACAATTTTAATGTTTTTTTAAAGTTTACCTAATTTGATGTGAACGTTGATCTTTCAAAATTTTGAAATTCAAAATTAAATGTTTTTTTCAAAGTTTACCTAATTTGATGTGGAAGTTGATCTTTTAAATTGCCTATAAATACCTCTTTGGGTAATGAAAAAATACAATACTAGAAAACACAAGAAAAGAGAGAAATCAGACAAAATTTGAAATTCATCTTGTGCTAAAATTCTTTTGAAGCTCTTCTTTGCTCACATCTTTTGCTGGAGAGGAATTCTACAACTTTGGTAGATTGAAAAAATCAAAGTTCGGTTCCGGGTTGCAATTCCATTTCTCTTTTAAACGAACCATTGGTGACTTCTAAAAACTTTAGAGCTTCATATATTCTATTTTGCTTTGGTTTTTTGAAGTACAATTTATATTTCAATTTGTACAACCTGCCCTAAATTTTGGGAGTATTTTTTGTACGCAGAATTTATATTATATTCTTGTAGATTGTGACGATTCCAGGTTTGCTGGATCGTTGGCTAGGCGAGGGATTATCGCTTAGAGAGGTGCTGCTCTAGCCTTCTGAAGGAGTGTATAAAGGTATTATTCCACCTGGTAAAGGAACAGGTTTAGTGAATCCTTTGGTGGTTTTGCCAAAGACGAGGACGTAGGCTGTGTTGAAGCCGAACCTCGTAAAAACCCGTGTCTCACTCTCTCTTTCCTTTGCTCTTTATTTTCAACATATTTATATTGCGTGGATGGTTTAAATTTGAAATCATATACACTACGTTTATTTGGAAATCAAACAAACTTAAAGTTTAATTTTGATTTGGGTTGCGGAAACCGAAAGGGAGTACATTGGTTAAACCATACTTTGCGGAAACCATACGGGAGTACGTTACTTGGTTAAAACACCTAAAGAAAATTAATTAAGAGTTTATTTGAATTCTGAATTTTGGGAAGAGTGTGGATGTGTGGTTGTAAATCATATGAAAGAAGCAAATTTATTTTAACAAGCATATCATTCAACTACAAGGCTTGATTCATATTTATAAAGCATACATAAACAAACAACCATCCTAATTTCTTACTACTGTATATCTTAATTTTGGTTTGGTTGTTTGCCTTCAAATTGTGTTTGGTTAGTTTGGATAGTGTGATTAATTGAAAGGTTGATTGGTGATTTAGTTGTTTAAGTGCTTGTGTTGTTGATTGTATAAAAGAAACCTAGTTGTTGTGTGTTTGACAAATTAAACAAACAAGTAGAAGAATTAGATAAATAATAAAAGAAGTTAAGTATTCTTAAAAGGAATTAAAAAGAAAGTTTTTAAATTCCCAATTCACCCCCCTCTTGGGAAGCTATCCTAATTTCAATTGGTATCAGAGCCTAATTATAGCAAAACCTAACAAGTAGCTATATAAAGATCTAAATGGCACAAATAGGAGTAGCTCCCTTTGGTGAGGGTCAATCCTCAACTAGGCCACCAATTTTTTGTGGATTAAATTACACCTTCTGGAAGCAACGAATGAGAATCTATCTTCAAACAATGGACTGGAAGGCATGGAACGTTGTAACAAATGGAAATCTAATCCCCACTAAACTACTTGATGGAAAAGAGGTACCTAAAGAAGATAAAGAACTAAACGATTCAGATTATAAAATGTTGCAAATTAACTCAAGTGCAATAAACGCTTTATACTGTGCACTTGATGCAAATGAGTTCAATAGAGTAATGACATGTAAAACAGCCAAAGAGATTTGGGATAAATTAGAAGTAACCTATGAAGGCACAGTAGATGTTAGGGAAAGTAGAATCGATATGTTAACCAGTGAATATGAAGCCTTTAGGATGAACTCTGATGAAAGTATAACAAGCATGTACACTAGGTTCACCCATATCATAAACTCATTAAGTGCCTTAGGAAAAACTTATTCCACCCATGAGATGATTCGTAAAATTCTAAGAGCACTTCCACCTATTTGGGAACCAAAAGCCACAGCCATTACGGAAGGAAGAAATCTTAAAACAACTTCCTTAGATGAACTCATAGGATCTCTTCTAACCTATGAAATGATGTTGAAAGAAAGAAGCACTGAAAACAAAAATAAGAAGTCTATAGCTCTAAAAGCTTTGAAAGAATATTCAAGTGAGGAAGATAATGAATCTAGTGAATTAGAAGATGAGGACTTAGCACTCATAACTAAAAGACTTGGAAAATTCTTAAGGAGAAACAAAAAATTCACTAGAAAATTTAACAGATCAAAAGCTGAAAAAGGAGAAAGTAATAAAAAAGAATACAAAAACAAAAATGATCCTCCCACTTGCTATCATTGTAAAAAGGTAGGGCACATCAAACCGGAATGCCCACAACTCAAGAAGGACAAGAAGAAAAAGAAGCCTGCAATGAAGGCAACTTGGGATGACACTAGTTCGAGTGAATCGGAAAGTGAACCAAGTGATCAAGAAATAGCAAACATGTGCTTCATGGATCATAACGAAGAGGTAAACTCTTATTATTCCCTCTCTGAAGATTCGTGTAATGAATCTTGTAGTAATTCGTGTGAAAGTATGTCCTCTTACAAAGAACTTCAAAATGAATTACTCTTTTTACATAACAAGTTTATTAAAGTCTCAAAAAGGAACATTAGCTTGAAACAACAAAACGAGGCACTTAAAAATCAACTTGAATCTACAAAACTTGTTGAAGACGAAAAAGATTTAAAGATTGAAGAACTTGAGAAGAAAGTAGATAACTTATCTAAAAACTTAGCTGAGTCTCAAGTGAATGAAGATAGCAAGATTATGCAAGAAATAAATAATCTCAAAAATCAAATTCAAGAGAAAGAAAAGGTCATCTATAACTTTACCAAAGGTAAAGATAACTTTGAAAAGATGGTAGGACAACAAAGGATGACAAACAACAAAGAAGGAATATGTTATAATGGAGCCTCAAATAAAAGAAAGAAAAACTTGTATATGGGATATTTTGTAAATCAATCTAAATATTATGCAAGTCCTTCATCAACAAATATTCATGAGCACACCACATGTTACATGTGCAAAAAGAAAGGACACATAATGTTTAATTGTCCACTTAAGAAAAAGTATACAAAAGTAAAAGATGAGTGGAAGATAAATGCTAAAAATAGACAAAATTTAAAGAAAATTAAGAAGGTTTGGGTTCCAAAAGTAACAACTTGAATCATTTCTTGTAGGTTTGCTTTAGGACCACTCCGTCTAAGGATAAATGGTACTTGGACAGCGGATGTTCAAGGCATATGACGGGCGATAAATCTAAGTTTACCTCTTTCACTCCAAAGGATGGAGGATTTGTAACCTTCGGTGACAATACAAAAGGCAAGATCATCGGAATAGGTAAAATAGGTAAAGACTCTTTATTTTCTATAGATGATGTCTTGTTAGTAGATGGTCTAAAGCATAATTTACTAAGTATTAGTCAACTTAGTGACAAAGGATGTGAAATAATGTTTAAGAGAGAAAAATGCATAATACGAGATTCTAAGAATCAAAAAACGTTATTCACTGCACTTAGAATGAACAATGTTTATTGCATAAATTTTGATAGTTTAATCTCTCAAGACATAACTTGCCTAGCAGCCATGAGTGAAAATAGTTGGCTTTGGCATAGGAGGTTAGGACATGCTAGCATGGATCTTATATCCAAACTCTCCAAAAATAATTTAGTTAAAGGCTTACCTAAAACAAAATTTGTCAAAGATAAAGTGTGTGATGCTTGTCAATTAGGAAAACAAACCAAGAAAAGTTTCAAAAAGAAGAAACATATATCAACTAGTAGACCCCTAGAACTCATACACTTAGACTTGTTTGGTCCTACTAGAACCCAAAGTTTAGGAGGAAAACAATACGCCTTTGTAATTGTTGATGATTACTCAAGATACACATGGGTGTTGTTCCTAGCTAACAAAGAAGAAGCTTGCAACTCATTAATCACTTTATGTAAGAAGCTTCAAAATGAGAAAGGGTATTATGTCTCAAATATTAGAAGTGACCAAGGAAGAGAATTTAAGAATCAAAATGTTGAAAATTTTTGTAATGAATATGGCATAAATCACAACTTTTCGGCACCTAGAACCCCACAACAAAATGGAGTTGTGGAAAGAAAAAATAGAACCCTCCAAGAAATGGCAAGGACCATGCTTAATGAAAATAACCTACCAAAATATTTTTGGGCCGAAGCTGTAAATACAGCTAGCTATATAATTAATAAGGTTTCCATTAGATCAAACCTAAACAAAACACCCTATGAATTGTGGAAAGGAAGAAGGCCTAACATAAAGTACTTTCATGCTTTTGGATGTAAGTGTTTCGTCCTAAATAACAAAGACAACTTAGGAAAATTTGATGCTAAATCGGATGAAGGCATTTTCCTAGGGTACTCCACAAATAGTAAAGCCTATAGAGTCTACAACAAAAGAACTCTAACCATAGTTGAATCAATTCACGTAGACTTTGATGAATCTAGCCCTCTTTCAAGAGAGGTTAAAAATGAAGAAAAAGATGATGTATACAAAAAGGAGGATGAGATAGAAATCAAGGAGAAAAATGAAATAATCAAAGAAAAGTCAAAAGATGAACTCATAGAAAATATGGAATTTCCAAAAGAATGGAAATATAAGAAAGATCACCCTCAAGAACAAATTATAGGTGAACCATCTAGAGGTGTGACTACTAGATCTTCACTAAAGAACCTTTGCAATCATGAAACTAAAAATATTGAAGAAGCCCTTAAGGATGAATCTTGGATAGTTGCAATGCAAGAAGAATTAAACCAATTTGAAAGAAGTCAAGTATGGAAATTAGTACCCAAACCGGAAAATCATTCGATCATAGGAACTAAATGGGTATTTAGAAATAAAAAGGATGAAAATGGTATAATCACTAGAAACAAAGCTAGACTTGTAGCAAAGGGGTACAATCAAGAAGAAGGAATAGACTATGATGAAACCTTTGCCCCTGTAGCTAGAATGGAAGCTATTAGAATGTTGTTAGCCTATGCCTCCTACAAAGAGTTTAAGTTATACCAAATGGATGTCAAAAGTGCATTCTTGAATGGATATATCAATGAAGAGGTATATGTTGAACAACCCCCTGGTTTTGAGAATATTGAAAATCCTAACCATGTATTTAAACTAACTAAGGCTTTGTATGGACTTAAACAGGCCCCTAGGGCTTGGTATGAAAGATTTAGTGGATTTCTAATTGAGAAGGGATTTTTAAGAGGAAAAATTGATAGCACCTTGTTCATTAAAAATAAGGAAAATAATATACTTTTAGTTCAAATCTACGTAGATGATATAATATTTGGTGCTACAAATGAACATCTATGTAAAGAATTTGCAAAATGTATGCAAGAAGAATTTGAAATGAGCTTGATGGGGGAATTAAACTATTTTCTTGGACTGCAAATTAAACAAACAAAAAATGGGACTTTTATAAGTCAAACAAAATATATAAAAGATATGATACAAAAATTTGGTATGGAAAATAGTAAACCCATAGGCACGCCTATGAGTACCTCCATCAGCCTAGACAAAGATGAAAAGGGAAAATCCATAGACACCATAGACACAAAGCACTATAGAGGCATGATTGGAAGTCTATTATATCTAACAGCTAGTAGACCTGATATAATGTTTAGTGTGTGTATGTGTGCACGTTTTCAATCAGCACCTAAGGAATCACACCAAATTGCTGTTAAAAGAATCCTAAGATACTTAATAGGCACAATGGACTTAGGACTATGGTATCCTAAAGACACTAGCTTTGAAATGATCAGTTATTCAGATGCGGACTATGCCGGTTGTAAGATAGATAGAAAAAGTACTCGTGGCACATGCCACTTCTTAGGAAGATCTTTAGTTTCTTGGTTTTCTAAGAAACAAAATTCCGTGGCTTTGTCAACTGCTGAGGCCAAACATGTAGCAGCTGGTAGTTGTTGTGCACAAACTCTTTACATGAAACAACAATTAAGAGATTTCAATTTAAACTACACAACTGTACCAATCAAGTGTGATAACACGAGTGCGATTAACATATCTAAAAATCCTATTTCACACTCAAGAACAAAGCACATTGACATAAGACACCACTTCTTAAGAGATCATGTTAAAAAAGAAGACATAAATCTAGAATTCATCAATACAAATGACCAATGGGCTGATATCTTTACTAAACCACTCTCAGAAGATAGATTTATAACCATAAGAAGAGAACTTGGTCTACTACATAGTAGAGAAGTAAACTAAAAGGAACTAAACTTAAAGAAATATCTACAATCTCTAAGATCACTTAGGGTTTGTCTCTTTTAAGTGATCAAAATTTGTTTTGGCATGTACTTCGATGTGTTGTATAATTCAACACTGAGTTTGAATTGCTTTCCTTGTCTCTTAGGCTCATGATATGTGATATGCAGCATGCTACATGTGGATGTTTAAAAAAAAAAAAAATGGTATCTTTAAATTTATATTTTGGAAAATCTAAGCATCAAAATTACTAAGTTGAGCACCATATGCATGATTAAAAATTCAAAAATGTCACAACACATATGAAATAAGAATGCCCAATTTGAAATATGATGTTGAATCTTGGCATGATTAAGGAGTATGTGGTCATATGTACATTTTAATGTTTACCCTTTTTGACTGATGTCAAAAGGGGGAGTAGTATTTGAGCAAAATCTTGGCATGATTGTAAGCTTGATGGGCATGATAAAGATTAAATTGATTAAAAGCATGATAAAGCATGATATTGATAGTCTGATATTGAAACTTGAGCATGTTGAGTATGATTAGAATGAAAAATAAAAGCGATAAAAAAATTGAGCAATGAGCATGATTGGACTTAAATTTACAAATTGTTAAAGAAATGCTTATCGTAAGGGGGAGTAGAATAAAGCAAGTTGTAAGGGGGAGATTTTTTATGCTTATTCATATTTTTTTGCTCCTCATTTGTCATCATCAAAAAGGGAGAGATTGTTGACTTAACTGGAGTTTTCAATCCTATTTTGATGCTAACAAAATGAAGGATGCTTTAACATATGATGTTAAGTGATGTGTTTTAATTAATATTTGCATATAGGCTATGCGTATATATGTATATTAATACTCTATTTGTTGTAATATTTAGTTAATATTTATATCTAGGCTGTGTATATGTGTATGTTGATATATTATTTGTTGTAATATTTAGGTAAAATTTATATCTATGCTATGTATGTGTGTATATTAATACATTGTTTGTTGTAGCATTTAATTAATATTTGTATATAGGCTATGTATATATGTATATTAATATATTATTTGTTGTAATATTTAGGTAATATTTATATCTATGCTATGTATGTGTGTATATTAGTACATTGTTTGTTGTAGCATTTAATTAATAATTGTATCCATGTTATTGTTGTATATTATCCTGTGGTATATTATTTATGTATTGTGTATTTAGGGTTTAAATGATTACATTTTGTATTTAGGGTTTTAATGGTATATTTAGGGTTTTATTCATTATATGTTTTATGTAGAGTTCGATTGGTCTCTCATATTGTCATGATATATTAATGGTAAGGTTTTAAATTATTTCCATAATTATTGTCGTGTGTTTTACTTGTTAACTTTGGGATTTAAATTGCTTCCCATAATATTACTTGTGTAACAGTTTCCATTACTGTATATATTGCACGTGTATTATAGGGTTTAATTTGTTTCCACGTTGTTATTGTACATTAATTGTAAGGCTCTAATTATTTCCAAGCTATTATTATTATTATACATATTGCCCATTATATTTAGGGTCTTGATTGGTTTCCATGTTATTAATATTTTTAGGGTTTAATTGCCTCTATATAGATTGCTTATTAATTTTAGGGTTATGAGTGTTTCCATATTATTATCACATTTCAACTTTAGGGTCTCATATGTTTCCGAATTATCAGTACATATTTTTTAGGTTTTTTGACTTATTTCCATATTATGGCACGTTTGATTATTTTCATATTATTGTATATTATTGCAGGTTTGATTGACATCGTATATTTATTTTAGGGTTTGTCTAATTCCATAATTTCGTCTTATTTGTTTCCATGTTTGTTTATATCACCTTTAACTTTTAGGGTTTGATTTGTTGTCATATTCTTAAAATGTTTCCTTTATTGTTAACATTCGGGTTTTATTAGTGTTATGTTAAAGTTTTGATTATTTATAGTTAGGGTTTTTGCGTGTATTTGTTAAGATATATTATTATCATATTGTATAGTTAGTAAAATTATGATATATATGTATTATTAGTCTAGTAGTATTATTATGGTATAGTATTAATATTTACGTGTTATGATATATATATATATATATATTAAAGTGGTATTATAATATCGTATTGGTATTTATGTGTTATCAATATTATGAGATATATATGTGTTATTATTATAGTAGTATTATTATTATAGGTAATGTATCATCATTATAATATATTAGGGCTATTATTTTCACATATTTATGGAATTTTCAACTATATCCTTTGTTTATATTTGGTATGGAGATATCCATTATTTCTAATATTATGGTATTATTTTAGTAAGTATTTTTGTGTGGGTATATCCCTATGATTTTAATGCAAGGGTATTAGCCTTCGGGCTTCACGTACCTTAAGCTCTGAGGCAATATATATGTATATATTATATTTATTTATTTATTTATTTTTCATGTGTATTTATAAATTCATAAAAAGGAGTAATTTAAAGACTTATTAGATTAACTTAGGGATAATTTCAAATTAATTAGGTACCGTTCGTAAGAACGGGCGCATAGGGGGTGCTTGTACCTTCCCCTCGCGTAACCGAACTCTCGAGCCTAACTCTGGTAACGTAGACCCATTCTACCCCTAACGGGGTAGTAATCATATGTTCTAACCACACTAAAAGGTTAGTATCGATTCCGACATTCCATATTTTTCTTGAAAATTAAAACACATTTTTAATTTCGCCGCCTGAGGCACACGCGCTCCCGGGATGTCGCGACAACCATCATATCATTCTTGTTTTCTAATTTCAAGATTTTCAAGTCCTTTTCTTTTTCAACACAAGTTTTTGATTTTAAATCCTTCAGTAATGCCTCATTCTTGGTTACTAATCTCTTAATTTCTAAATCCTTTTCAGTCTTTTCTCTTTTCCAAGAAGTTTGAGACTCACAAAAATCCTTTAACTATTTTGCTAAGTCATTATTTTCTTGTTGGTCATCTTTGTTAGCATTTTAAGAACCTTAGCAAGTCCCTATTATACTTCCTCATAAGATGGCATGTTATGTAAAGACCCGAGAAATTAAAATGATTAAAATAATTTAAAAAAATAATAAATGAACAGATAAAATGAATAGTATGGAAAAAAATAAAAAAATATATATATGAAATAAAATGAAATTAGACTAATTATTAATTAGTTAATTAATCGAATATTATTTGATTGAATTAATAAATTAATTAAACGTTAATTAATTAATTAATTAATTAAGTAATTTATATGATGGGTATATATATATAAGGATGTGGGACACAATGATGGCTTGTTTCGAATGTAAGAATCCAAGCCATAGGGATACGATGATCCAGCCATGGGACACAATGATGGCTTGCTTCAAATGTAAGAATCTGAACCGTAGGGATACGATGATCCAGCAATGGGATGCAATAATGGCTTGCTTCGAATATAAGACTCCGAGCTGTAGGGACACGATGATCCAGCCAAAGGACACAATGATGGCTTGCTTCGAATGAAGAATCCGAGCCGTAGCGGATACGATGATCCGAGCCACCGCAACCAGTAACAAGATGTGAAAGCAAAGTTTGGAAAGTTGTTACTCTGTTTGGAAAATGCACTTAGGGTAAAGTCCGAATATCAATGAATGAATCCCCTTGTCTTTGGGATCTGTTGCCCCAGTTCAAAATAAATCAATGTGTGTTTGGGGCCAACTGCCCCAGTTCCCAAGTGAATCAACGTGCGCTTGGGGGTTAGCTACCCCAGCTTAGATATTAGCACAACGGGAATCTCTCAATCAAATGATCATTTGAAAGCTTATTCAACAAGACAAGTATGAAGGGTGCTCTATTGCTTCCTGTGATGCTAGAATGCAAAGATATGCTACTATATGTATGCATGTTGATAAATTATGATGTTAGAATGCAGTAATATGTTGCTATTGATATGCATGCTGCTAACTTGTGATTTTTTTCATTTTTATTTTTTATTACTATTTTTTTATTTTTTGTGCAATGCATGGAATACATAATGATGCATGAAATGTGTAACATGTATGGTAATGCATGAAATGTAGGGTAATGCATGAAATGTAGGGTAACACATGAAATACATGACAGTGCATGATATGTAAGGTAATGCATGACAATGCATGAAATGTAGGTAATACATGAAATGCAAGGCAATGCACGCATGACATGTAGGGTAATGCATGAGATGCATGGGAATGCATGAAATATAGGGAAATGCATGAAATGCGTGGCAATGCATGAATCTTTTCTCTCAATGCGCTTGTGATCAATAACCTCATATTTGATCTGTACTTGTAAGTCGCCGCATTTGAATGGATCTATAATTGATCTTGGCTCAATCTCTTTGATTTATCTAGTTATGGAAGTGATTTACTCGGCTCAAATAAAAATCACAAAATCTGTCTCAGTTGAATGAACTTACAGCTGATTTTGACCTTGATTTCATATTCCAATATGATAAGAAGGCGCTTGAATGGGACCTACCGAGACTCAACTCGAAATTTGCCCCAGTTAAATTCATCTGCCACTGATCTTGACTCTATTATTGGATTCTTTTGAATAAGCAGATTCTAACATAACATTTACCCTTGTTAGGCTGCTCTTTCTCCACAGGTATCTTTTTCATAGAAAGTACTGGTGATTTTAAAACTTTTTAACTGTCCATCCTCTTTTAATGCTCTAAAGAGTAAGAAGGGTTCCTTTTTTTCTTTTTTTCTTTTTTTAATTTTTTTTTTTAAGGAACAAGGAATGATTATGCAACTATGACATCAACTTGTTAAATCAAAAGATCATCCGCATAAAATAAATGTTTTACCATGTTTCAATGTTATCATAGGGGAAAATTTATACCAGTATTCAAGAGTCGTATAACGTTGATTTCTTAGCCTAAATGACTGTCATTCTCTTCAACTGCCCTAGTTCCATCAACCCATGTTTTGATCTCAAGATGGTCTTTAAAACTCGGGACGAAACATAGGCTTAAGGATGTAGGCTTTCAGAATAAAAGGGAAACTAAGGCTCAAATATACCACCCCAAATAATGTTTTATGCCCCCAATTTGAGTTGAGGCATTTTGCAAGATGTTGACCGAACTTGTTATTTAAACAAGCTATCTACGTACCTTTTCAGGATCAGGTCATTACGTAGTTCAGACTCAGCATTGAGTCTGACAAATCATTTAAGACAACAATGTATACCAATCTGGTCAGGACTTTCATTTGGACTGTAATGTAGGCTAAGGGTATGGGTTGAAGAAAGAAAGATTTAAATAAGGCTCAAAATTTATCGATTTCATCGAGGGTAATTAGGTTAAAGATCATATATGTAGTATGTCCCATATTTTCCTTTCTTCTCCCTTTTCTTCTTCTTTCTCTTTCCTTTCATTATTCAATCTTCTTTTCCTTCTTTTACTGTAACTTTCGCTTTTCCTTTTAGAAAAGAATCTAGACTTCATTTTCATTTGGACTTCATTTGGGACTGATTTTTTTTAAAACTGCCCCAATGTGGGGTGTGATCCTTTGACGGGTTAATCAAGAAATGAATCTTTCAGGCTCAAAAAGGGTTTGCAAGGGATTTCTTCTTTGACTTTCTTTTGGGTAGCAGAACAATGGCCTGCCATCATTTTGGTAATGACTATTGTCTCAAATGATTCGTCAAACGTTAAGGGACCCAAACCCAGGTTAGATTTCTGGTGATCGGACTTTTAAGAAAAAGCTGGATTAACATTCAGGCTTAATTTGGTTAACAAATGATAAATCATTGTTTGGGTTCTTTTAGGGATAACTGGTCGGCCAAAGAGGGCCATCCATCATTTGATCAAAACATGAGTGATGAATTGACAGGAAATTATCAGAACAACGCAGCCGCTTTGTTGAATTCCTTGGAAAGTAAGATACTTCTTCATAACATCTGAATTTGATGATTGTTTCACCCTTCTCTACTTTCGCCTCTTGGGTTGAATTTTCAAAATTAGTAGCTCTTTCCAGCTTGTGAATACTGGCAATATTACTTTCACTATTCCCAATTAAAACATAAGCAAACAATATTTGGCAACTGGACTCATGATGCAAGTAAGATAACTAAATGCATAATTCACTTTATTGAATATAGAAAATATTCCGAGACACAGGCGTCCACGGATTACAAAATGCAAATAACGATGGGAAAAACAAAAGAGCATCAATTGAAAAGGATTAGATAGTCAAAAGGTCATTACTCTAGCACTTTAACCTCTATGGATAAAAACTGAAACCATTGATTTGGGAACCTCCTTGATATGTTAACCACTTCCTTCCTCGTGTTTGGGCAAAGGATTCCCCTGGACTCCCGGTTCCTTGACGTCAAAGGTTAACCAACCGATCTCTCTCAATGATTGCACTTTATACTTAAAGGCCCAGCATTTTTTAATTGAATGGCCTATTGCCTCGGCGTGATACTCACAGCGAGCATTTGGGTTGTACCACCTTGGGTAAGGGAACTGTACCAACGCTCCAAGTGTAGGCGCCACTAGATGTCTTTCAACCAACTGTGAAAATAATTCTGCGTAGGTCATCGAGATACGGTCTATCTTTCTAACTTTCCTCTGGACACCCCTATCTCGTGTTTGAATATGGGCGGGCATGACCAAAGTCCTTGTGCCTGCCTGTATAGTCTGCTCATCATGGTGTTTAAAATTGAGGTTGTTTCTAGATTCGATGTGCGGGACTGTCTAACAACATTGCTCTTGTGTCATTTTAGCAAGGCTTGATTCTGACTCCGAGCACTTTGCTTTCCCCATATTGATTGCATCTTCAATTTGCTCTTGGATGACTGCCTGCTTGGGACTATTCTGGGGGTGCTTTTAGGGAAACGAGCAACACATGGATATGGGTAAACTACTTTCCCTTTTCCTATCATAGGGCAACTCTGGGCTGTCATCTCCCTCTTTTGATAAAAGCAATCACTCATCTTCTCCTCCCTACTCTTTGAGATTAGAACTGCCTCCTGGCGATATTGAATCATAAAAGCGCGAGCTAGATCCCTCTATGTATGTATTTTTACTCGGTGACACCATTCTAGAGCTTCCCCTATTAAACTACTTTGGAAACAATGGATGAGCAGATCATCATCATCACAATATGTGGCCATCTTCTGTAAATACATCCCCAAGTGAGCTAGTGGGCACTCAGACCCACTAAACTTCTCAAAATTTGGGACGTTAAGCTTTGGGGGTAAGATCAAATTCGACATTGGACAAGGATTGAAAGCATCCGATGAACCAGACATGTTTGCTTTTTGCATAGCTTACAGCTGTTCTTCCCAGACTTCATTTTTATGATCCATTTCTTCATTAGGTATCTACTCTTTGCTCATTTCTTTAGCTATTCCCCCTCCTGAATATTAGGATTTATGAAGGTCGGAACTTGGACATCTCTCTCTGGTTGAGGTTTCATATCCTGGGTTGATAGGACAAATGTGTGTAGGCTTAAGCCTAGACCAGCTAACGACTCCATCAACCATGGTTGGAGCAAAGGCTTGTTTTCAACTACCTGCTTTGGATGTCGTGTAGTTTGCCTCCATGAGGGGGCTACCTCCTCCATCTGATTCTTAATCTTTCGCATATCTTGATGGACATCTTCAGGATTTGGTGCAGGAGAGCTCATCTGACCTTCTAGATCCTTCCGCATGAGTCTAACCCTTCGTCAAGAACTTAAAAGGATGTGCAAAGCCCATTCTATATCGCCTGCTTTTAGAATACCAGATCTCAATTTCACCACCTTGGCACACTGGTTTTACAGGAAATAGGGATATGATTACTGACTCAGCAGAGATGACTATGCATGCATAGTAATGATTTGAGCATGGAATGCACGATTAGGTTATGCAATGGGTGTTTATGCATGGATGCAACTAATGCACTTATATATACAAACAAAGATATGAACGTGCATGACTATGTATGAAATGAAATGCATGAATACGATGTAACCTAAATGACAACTTAGCCAGGATTTTAGAAAATTTTCACTAATGAAACATTTCAAAGATTAAAATGACCATTGATGGGTGACGATTTCAATTCAATTTCTCCCTCAACCTTTCCTTTCCGTGATGATGGTCCATGTACATCAGATTCTATGAAGGGTCAGATTATGTTCTGAGGTTGGGGTTGAACTAGACTAGTCAACTCGTGGGATTCGTTCAATGTGGACTTGTGGACTTTTAGTGTGCACTTGGACCTCAAGTATTTTAAAATATAGGCTTCAAGCTATTTCATGATGGGTTAAGGCCCTAATTAAAAAGGAATTGGGCTTGGATTATTTAAAAAATGTCAACCCGAATTTTTAGGTAATAGGGTTGAAGCCTATTTTTGAAATTTGGGTTTGACCCTTTTGAAAAACAGGCCTGGGCCGAGTTTTTGCTTAGGAAAAGGTCGGGCCCAAGTTTGTTTTTAAAGAATTGGGCCCGAGTTATTTGAAAAGGGTTGGGCCGACCCATATTTTAAAATGCTTGGGCCAAGTGTTTCATTTTTTGAAAGGATAGACCATCGTCTCATTATTGGGCGTTTTCTAAATACTGGTTAAGTAGTTTGTAAGTCTAAAATGAATGCAGAATGCATGGTATAATACAAGGTATCTCACAACATATATACAATATACTATACGTGGAGTAGGATGTGGCTCCTGTCCCAACCTAGGGTAGGTACGTATATATAGGATTCTTCATGACTTTATCCTAGTTAAGGAAAACTATATACAAGTATGTGTTGGTAGGCTCTAATCCCTATATACAAAGGTTCCCAACCTAACCTCCATCCTCGTCCAAAGGGGTTTGGACAAAGTTTAAACTGACCGGAGTGGTTCACGAGTCCCCACAAGCCCTACCACGTGGGGACAAACGCTATTACACCCCTATCTAACCCTAACAGGTAAAGCTCGGGTATAGAGCGTGAAAGTGTGTGAATTTAAATTTAACCTAATCCGGCTATCCCCACATTATTCACATGCTATTAAAAATATGGAAACAAGATATCTACAATTAATATATTTATTCAAAAGATACGGAAACACAATATATGCAATTAATATGTTTATTAAAAAAAATTTGGAAACAAAATATTTTTAATTAATATGCTTACTTAAAAAAAAATATGGAAACAAAATATTTACGATTAGTATACAAAATATCTATAATTAATATGCTTATTCAAGATATCTACAATTAATATGCTTATTCAGAATATTTGGAAACAAAATATCTACAATTAATATTAAAAAAAATTAGGAAAAAAAATATTTTTAATTAATTACAGTTGTTTGTAAATTATGGAAGTAAAATATTTACAATTAATCAAGGTTATTTACGAATTACAATATTCACAAAATAAGGAGTAATTAAAAGATTTATTAAATTCGAATTTGGGATAATTTCTAATTAATTAATGGCTCGACTCTCTAATGTCCCCAGCGGAGTTGCTAAACTGTCGCGACGTCCCGAAGCGTGTGTGCCCCGGGCGGTGAAATAAAAATCAATTTTAATATTTTTAGGAAAAATCATGGAATGTCGGAGTCACCACTAACCTTTTAGTGTGGTTAGAACACATGATTACTATCCCGTTAGGGGTAGAATGGGTCTATGTTACCAGAGTTAGGTTCGAGAGTTCGATTACGCGAGGGGAAGGTACAAGCACCTCCTACGCGCCCGTTCTTACGAACGGCACCTAATTAATTTGAAATTATCCCTAAGTTAATCTAATAAGTCTTTAAATTACTCTTTTTTATGAATTTATAAATACACATGAAAAATAAATAAATAAATATAATATATACATATATATTCCCTCAGAACTTAAGGTACGTGATGCCCGAAGACTCATACCCCCGCAATAAAATCATAGGGATATACATACGAAAATACTTAATAAAATAATACAAAAATACTAGAAAGAGTAAATATTGTAATACAATAGAAACATAGAAAATAGTAAAAAATAAAAAAAGTATATGTGATAATAATAAGGCTAATACATCATAATGATAATACAATACATGTAATAACTATTCTACTATGATAATGATACATATATATATATATATCTCATAATATTAATAACATATAAATGTTAAGCAATATTTTAATATTATATATCATAACACGTAAGTACTAATATTGTACAATAATAGTATTATTAGAATGATAAGATACCTATATCACACTATTAGCAATAGTAATACACATATATTATAACAATACTACTAGAATACTAATACACATATATCACAATAATATACATATATCATAATAACCCAAAGCCTCAATAACCCAAATATTAATAATAGAGGAGATTTAATAACAAGGTAGTGAATCACGTCCTAAAAGCTAAATTAATATAATATGAACCAACATGGAAATAAATAAGACAAGATAATGGAATCGAAACGAGATAAGTATACAATGTCAATCCAACCCTAAAAAAAATGTACATCAATTTTCAAAGCCTAAAATAAGTCAATTAGTATGGAAACATGTGATAGTAATATGGAAACGTATCTATCCTAAAACTAATACACAAGTTATATGGAAGCAATTAATCCCTAAAATTGATACACAATAACAATATAGAGACAGATTAAATAAAACACTACTCAAAACCCAAATAATGTAAAATAATCAAAACCCTAAAATAAAACAAGAACCAAAACCTTAAATGATAATATCATGAAAATAATGTAAATAATCAAGAATCATGAACATGCGTAAATATTACAATCCTAAATAATAAACAATAATACACAAAATCCCTAAATATCATATAAACAATAAACATGATAAATATCCTAAATACATCAAAAAGCCTAAATAATGTCTACACAATAAAACAAACACCCTAAATAATATGTAACAATAAAAATAAGTATATTACAATGATTACAAAAAAATACAACGATAATATAAGCACTTTAAACAAATATACAAGAATAAATAAGGATATATAATAAAGATAAAATATTAAATAATAATCCAAAACCTACAACAATATTAGATATCAACATTTAAACTTTAAACACTGAAACAAATTCCTACAATAAAAATTCTACAATAAAAAAAAAGTATGCACATGAACATTAATGGAACAATCATCACAACCTAAAAAAAAAAAAAAACTTCCTATAATAATCATAAAAAAATTTTCGTGCATTGTGCAGGCACAGTGTGAGTGTGTGTGTTCACTGTGTGTGTATTGTGTGCGAGTGAGTGAGTGTGCGTGCGTACAAGCCCAGGAGCTTCACCATGGGTCATCGACGGAAAGGCAGCGGCATGGAGTGGTGCTCGGTTGCAGCGAAGGGTGGCTGGTGGCGGCTTGCAGCAGAGTGATGTCTGAAGGTGTCTAGAGATGGTGAGGACGCTGGTGTCTGCCGGTGTTGCAGAGGGAGGCCTCGGCTGTGGTGGTAACGGTGGACTGCCAGAGATGGCGAGTTGCAGCAAGATTGGTGACGAACGGAGAAGCGGCAGCGACGACGAATGGTGAGAGGCGAAGATGACGGGGTCCAAGGAGCGACGTAGACGAACGGCATGGGCTGATTTGCTGGTGCGGTCTGGAGCCGTAGGTGAGGATGGAGGGGCGGTGATGCTTGCAGGAGGTCACAGGGTGGCTAGAAGATGGTGGTTGCTGGCGTGGCTGTGGTGCCGCGGTGGTGTCGTTAAGTTGCTAGGTGCAGGAAGGAGCTGTGAGGGCTGCTGGAAGGACAAGGTGAGGGGGGCTGCTATGTGTGAGGGCTGTACAAGGGAGACGCGGTGCCAATGATGGAGCTGTGGTCGGGTCTGCGCTGGTGCTGGCAGCAGGAGGCTGCCACGGCTGGAGCTGTGTGGATTTCTGCAGAGGATCTACTGTGGACTTCGGCTGAACAGAGGGCTGGGGAAGAGGAGCCGATAGGGGGAGGGAGGCTGAGAGGGTTAGGGTGCTGCGGGTAAGAAGAAGAAGAAGAAGAAGAGAAGAAAAAAATTTCTTTTTTTTTTTTGTTGGCCTCCGCCCCCCCCCCCCCCCTTTAGATAAAAAAATTTGGAAAAACCCTAAAAAAAAAACTTCCTTTTTTATTTTATTTTCTCTTTTTTTTATGCTTTTATTCTTATGGTAATAATGAAAATGGAAATAATAATAATAATAATAATAATAATAATAATAATAATAATAATTATCATAATAATATAAGTATCAATAAGGTAATAATAATAATAATAATAATAATAATAATAATAATAATACTACTAAATAGTAAATAATAATAAATAATTATAGTAAAAATAAAAATAATAAAGATATTATCAGTAAAATAATAATAATAATAATACTAATAAAAATAAAGTAATAATACAAATATTAAAAGTAATAATTAATAATAATAATAATAATAATAATAATAATAATGATAACATTACTAATAAAGATACAGATAATAAAAATAATAATACCCAAAATAAGATACTAATGCTAATAATAATAATAATAATAATAATAATAATAATAATAATAATAATAATAATAATATATCAAAAATAATAACAATAAAATAAATGAAAAATAAAATAATTATAGTAAAGTAAAAATAAAATAAAGATAATAAAAGTACTAATAATAATAATAAAAATGAATAATAATAATAATAATAATAATAATAATAATAATACTAGCAAAATAATAGTAAAGTACTAATAGTATAGGAAAATAATAATAATAATAATAATAATAATAATAATAATAATAATAATAATAAACATATCCAAAATAATAGTAGTAAAGTGATACTAATAATACTACTAGTAATAATAATAAATAAAAATGATTATAAGAAAGTAATAATAAAAATACTAATAATAATAATAATAATAATAATAATAATAATAATAATAATAATAATAATAATAAGGTAATAATAATAATAATGAAAATAATAAGAGGGGACCCCGTGTTCTATTTGGTTAGGGTAAAAATAGGGTGTCTACACTAATGTACAACATTAGCACATATCAATTGAACAAAATAAACTTTACATTTATTAGGATAATTTTTTAAATGATTTTCTAGATTAATGCCCTAACTTTGTCTTACCCTTCTATCCCACTACTCCAACTTTGTTTTCTATATTTTATATTTCGTATTATCTCAATTTATACTTTTGTAGTTTTTTTTAGCTTATTATAATGTGCTTCAGAAAACTCTACTTTAATTTGTTGAATTTTTTTTTGTCGATGAAAACTTGTATTTGAATATATTTTGATTTTTTGTTGAATACAAGTTTTTCTTATTCAAGTGCATCTTATCTTTATGTACCAAAAGTGGTGATTAAAAAGATACAAGGTATGTTTGCTTCTTTTTCTGGGTATTTAAGGATGGAAAAGAAAAAATAAAATGGAGGGTTTGGAAGAAATTGTGTGTTCTTGTGAAGGAGGGGGCATAGGAGTAAGAGACATATCGGAAGTGCAACGGTCTTTGTTCATGAAGTTTGGTTGGCATTTATTAACGCAAAATTCTTTATGGGCTAGATTTTTTAAAGCTAAATATGTAAAAGGAGGACATATTGCTCTTTGCATATCGCATGGATCGAATTCTTCCTTTTGGAGGAAAGTTCTGCAGGGTATGCCTGAATTGTTAAATAAATCTAAGTGGAAGGTTAGAGAAGGAGATGTAAAATTGTGATACGATAAGTTTCTAAATTCGGGACCTTTGTTTTCAGATTGTCCAAATGGTGCACAATTTCATATCAAATTAAAAGATTTGGTTATCAATAATGCGTGGAATGTGGAAAATTTGCAAAGGATTTTGGGGTTTAGTAAAGCGGATGAGGTGATGCAAAAGGCGGGAAATCTAAGAAATTCTTCAAAGATTCTGTTATGACTGCCGGAAAAGGATGGTTGCTTTAATACAAAATTCGCATGGGATGTTATCAAAGTTAGAGCTCCAAATTTTGATTGGGTTAAGTAGGTTTAGAACAAATGGTTACCGAAGAAAATTTCTATCTGTATGTGGAAGACTACTTTTGAGTGCCTAAGTGTTGATGAAAAGGTGAGAAGAGTAGGGGTTTCACTTGTTTCGGTGTGTAATTGTTGTGAGATGAGGCAATCAGAAGATTTGGAGCATGTGTTAAATAAGGGAGACCTTGCTTCTGAGGTTTGGAGGAAGGTTTCGGTGGAGATTGGTGTTCTTTTTCTTAGACAACAAAGTTGGAAAGAAAGAGTTCAAATGTGGTTTAATAGGGCTTCCAGATTCTCTCAACTGGGTTCATTGATGGGTTTGATTCCTTGTTTAATAGTTTGGAGGCTGTAGAGAAGGAGATGTATGACTAGAATGGGAGGAAAATTAGAGAGTAGTACTGATGTGTGGCTCTCCATTAAGTATTGGGTGGGGGTTTTGAGTAAGAACATGACAGAAATGATTCTATTAAAGGATGCTGATTTTTGGGTATTGCAGAATCTGGAAGTGTAAATTGTGAATAAAAGAATTAAAACTATGCAAAGTGTGATATGGCTAAAACCAAGGTAAGGGAGATTGAAACTAAATTTGAATGAGAGCAGCCTGGGGAACCCTGGACTGGAGGGTGGTGGTGGCATCCTTAGAGACCATATAGGTTCTTTTGTTGTCTTGCTCAAATAATAAAGCTGAATTGCGAGTTGTATTAGAGGGAATAAAGATTTGCAAACATGTGGGTCATACTTGTATCGATATTAAATATGATTCGAATATTGTAGTTAATTGAATAAGAGCCAGGAAGTGCTCCTTGTGGTATTTGTGAAATTTTTGGGAGCAGCTTATTGGTTTATTGGAGGGAATTAATTTTTTGATAAATCATTGGTATAGAGAAAGGAACAAAGTGGCAGATAGTAGTCAACTCCTTAGAATTAGCAAGGGTTTGTATAAATTGGAGAAGATGGGTACGGCTTATATGAGGTATGTTTAGCCGATTTCCTTTTGGTTTTCGCTTATACTTTATGTTGTTTACCTTTTGTTTTGTTTTGTTGTGTGAGGTTTGTTTTTTTGGTCCTGTTTTGTTTTGTTTTGTTTGAACTTGTAACTCGGTTTTTGGTTGGATGTTGGTGTTGTTCTTTGGGAGGTTTTTAACGTGTTGTCTTTTGTTATCTCCCTTTGATTGTCTTGTAACCACGGTATTTCTCCGCCAAAGTTGAGGGGTTATCAATAAATAAATGAAGGTGCTGCCTTTTTTTAAAAAAAAAAAAACAAAACAAAACAAAAAAAAAAAAAAAAAAAGTGCATCTTATCTTTATCAATGATAAAGAGGTTTTCTATTTCTTATTATTATTAATTTTCATAATTTTCATTACTTTCAATTTTTATTACTTATTTTCATTTAGATTATGTCTGGAGACATGAATTTGTTGTTGTTTATTTTTTTTTTTTTTGAAAAAAAAAAAAGAATAATTTTTTTGCTACAAAAAACTTCCTACAAAACAACATATTTCACTAAAAATTATTCGAGAAAACATGTTGCGTGCACTCATAATTAGTAATAATGAAGGCAACATAGTCTATAAATTTTTGTTGGCAAGAGCAGTTTATGATGTAAAGGCTCTCTCTAAATCAAAATCTTAAATTCTTAATGACCGTTATGCACTTATACATCACCATGTGTGACGGCCCTAGACCCAACTCTGGTGAGGTATTGTTCGTTTTGGCCCACTAGACCCAACTCTGGTGAGGTATTGTCCGTTTTGGCCCACTAACCTCACAGGTTTGTCTTATAAAAGGCGTCTCACTTAGTTAGAGTCCAAACCCTCCTTATAAGCCTAAGATCTCCCTAATACACATATGATGTGGGACCGTGATAGGCTCTCTTGTCCAATTTTTGACGTCCTTGTTAGCGGGATTTTCCTAGTACGTACACATCTGATGAGAGTTTGTGACAAGTTCTCCCATTCGATTTATGATATCTTTGTCAGCGTGATCTCCCTAGTACACATCTTATGTGAGACCATGATAAACCCTCTCGTCCAATCTCTGACTGTCAAAGTGGCTTATACCTTTGCACTGGATCCACTTACATAATAATAACCCTCATGCAAATCCATTCACATGATAATACCCCCAGTGCAGATTCATTCACATATGATAGTACCCCTAGGGAGGCTTTGATACCAAATGTAATAGCCTTGGGCCCAAACAGTCATTTCAATCTTTTTCTTCCAATTTGTTGAAAGATATAAATCCCGAAAAATCCACCAATCCTAGGCCCAACTTCAGTAAGGAATTATTCGCTTTGACCCACTAGTCTCACAGGTTTGTTCTATAAAAGGTGTCTCACTTAGTTAAAGTTCAAAGCCTCCTTATAAGCTCAAGATCTCCCTAATACATATCCAATGTGGGACCTAGACACTATGTCATGGGTGACAAAATGAAAAAGCCAGAAAGCATTTTGAGCCTAGCTAATAATTACTTAAAAAGAGAACAATTTTTTTTTTTATATGCATCAGTTTGGAAATAAAAATTAAATTAAAATCATCAATTTATTGATTCTCCAAATATAAACTTGTGCTTAATATGTGGCAAGGTGAGTTTAGCGTTTCTAAAAATACATATTCAATTTTATAATTTTAAATAGTTTTACCTTATATTTAGGAGATATCTTAAATTTAAATTTGTGTGAATTTAGATAAGATGTAATACAAAATTTTTATTGAAATTTATCTAAATTTGCCCAAATTTAAATCAAACGTCCAATATTCGTGCTCCCAAATGCATGACTAAGCACCTTATAATTTTTTTATCAAACACTCAAAGTTAACTTTTTTTTTAATGTTTTTCTTTTTCATAGGGACAAACACTTTTAAAACAATATTAATAAACTCCTTTTCATGAACTCATTTTTAAAAAATACTTTTAAAAAGAGATAAGGATAGCCAAAGAAACCCTAACACCAAACACATAAGCATGACACACAATATTTTTTTTTAAAAAAAAATTAATAGGATTAAGATATTTCTTGAATGATAGGATTTCTTAGGAGGTAATGTGTCCAAGTTGAGAGGATGAGAATTAATGGAGAAAAAAGATGCATATAAAATTGGACAAGTGGGTGGTTAAGCAAAAGAAGGAACTTCAATGAGAAACATTTTATAGTCTTCACCCATCTCTATTTCATGAAAACTAAATTAATTTTTTTTTATTCACATATATATCTTTTAAGCAAATATTTGATTAGTAAAGATAGAAGAGGGACTCTAAGGAGTCATTAATTTGTTTTGTTACGAAAAAATTATTACTTACCACATGTTTAGAGTGCGCATAAATTTGGAGTTATATTGAATTTGAATAAGATGTAATATAAAATTATATTAAAATTTATTAAAATCCACACAAATCCAAACATAAGGTCCAAAATTCATGCTTTCAAGCGTAATATGAATATAAATTGTGGCAAGCATAATTAGTCTTTACTGACTGTGATACTGAGTTAAAGGCCCAAAGGGCTTTGACCACCTAAGCTCCCGGTCATAGAGAATATATATATATAAGATATTTTTGAACATACGAAAGCTAAAGTCTATAAATTAAAAAGTGGCACGAATTTCACTTCAAATTAATAATAATAATAATAATAATAATAACAAATTAATTTCACTTTCTATCCAATACTCTACAACTTTGGCAATTTAATTATTGCGTCTAAAAGTATTACAATTATAGAGATTGAATGCATATTGAATTTAATTTCGTATTAAATACAATTAAAGTCGACCTCACGAAGCATTCCCTAAGAATTGCTACATAATTATTAGGCTTTACGTGTATGGGTGGTTCCTATCAAGTTGCATTAAAGAGTCTATTTTAATTATGAATCAACATAGTAATTATGTCTCTAAAAATTTGTTGTGATAAAAGTGAATAACAAGCTCAAAATGCCTGCTAAGTTGTAAAATATATATATATATATATATATATATATATATATATATATATATTTTACTTTTCGAAAATTATAAATTTCAGCTAATGTTTTATTTATCAAAATATGGAAAAAAAAATTTTTTATTTGTGCAAAACTAATAGTCTATGCCAAGTAAATTAATAATACTCATTTCAAATATTAACACAATAACAAAATCAAGTCTTGAGTCCCACTATGTGAAGTTAGTTATTATAAATCATTTTTCGTCAATTTACGCGATCATAAATCATTTCTTTTGACAGATTCAGGATTATTAGATTCTTACACACTCGTTCTCATTAGTACCCTATGTGAACAACGTTATCTTATCTTCTATAGAAGTTATACTTAACTTGCCGCGAATATAGTCATTCTTTAACTTATCTTCTAGTATTATACCACTTATTCATTAAAATATTTTCATTTTCACAACTTTTACTTTTTGGATATTCTATTTCTATTTACTTTAAAATGATTATAGTAAAAACAATATTTTACTATCCTTATTGAATGAAAATAATAGATCTAGCATTATATACTGATATTGCGCTTATGAATAGAATAAATAATTATTATATTAATAAAAAATTATAAAGTTATTGCCAAATATAAAATATTCAAGTAATTCTTTTAATAAAATGAATTTATAAATTTGACAACCAAGCAGTAGAGCTTTTATTGTTTATTTTGTAACACAATGGAACTTTTATGCATGTAAAAAAAAATTAAAATTATAAAATATTATATTGGGTATCTTGTATTTATTTATTTATTTTCTGCGTAGGATCTCAGCAAGAGCGGTGGATCTTACAGGCAACAATTGCGATCGGGAAGGGAACCAGGGGATGGTTCGGGTCGGGCGGGCTCCAGTGGGCCCAAGACGAAACGAAATCTCCAGCCAACTCACATATCTAATCATATCATTTTTTTTTTTAAATCCCAAAATCTGAGACATTATTAATATGTGATACAAACACACCACAACGACTCAAAGCCAGCTGTTCATTTGTTTGATTTTCTAGATTAATTTAATTTAGGGTAAAAGACATGAACTTCTCATAATGTTTGATAGGGAAAAAAAATGGAAATTCTTTTCTAAAATATTTTTTTTGCTAACCCAAGTGTAGTTTCAAGTAATCAGCAAAACACTGACGTTTTGAATAAACACTCACCCAACATTTGGGAGAGACCTTGAATTTAGATTTATGTGAATTTTGACAAGATATAATACAAAATTATATTAAATTTTATTAAAATCCACTCAAATTTAAATCTAAAACCCGGAATTCATGCTTCTAAATGCACCGTGCAATAAAAACAAACTTGCATTGAGATTTTCAAATTTTCACAACCCCTTCTAGATTTAAAAATTTTCAAAGGCTTCACTTGACATATAATTTTTTGGAAATTAATATCCCCAAAAAAGTTTATCTTATTTTGTCATATATATATATATATATATATATATATATATATAAAGTTTGTGCCTTTTGTGGTAAATCTCAAAAATGATTTGTAAAAATTCTTGCAGCCTAAGGGAAAGTCTCTTAATTTGTTTATACATTATGAAAGGTCCATATTTTTACGTGAAATCTCATTAGAAGTGTCTTTTATTCTTGATATGGCCAAGATTAAATCTTGTTTTGACTGGTTATTGGTGTTGTTTTTTTGAGAGGCCTTTATAGTTTTATCTTTTGTTTCTCCCATTAATTGTCTTGTAACCACGGTATTCATCCACCAAAAGTGAGGGTTTATCAATAAATAAATGGAGGTGTCGTCCTTCTTAAAAAAAAAGGAACCATCATTATTCCCTAACATAAATGCCCCTAAATTAATCCATAACCCCCATAATCAAAATAATGCACTCATAAATATTGAATTAAATATAGGTATACCACCACCACTAGTATAAAAGGGGCACCCCGAGAGGAGGTAAACATCTCATTTTCATTTATTCTTTCTTACTGTTACAATATAAATGTTGACCAAATAGGTCATATCCGGTTTTGATTATGATAAATACTTAAGTATTTAATGTCTATCAAGCCTGTGTGCAGGTTCAAATTAGTAAGATCTTTTGATGGCATATGAAGACTTGAAAAATAAAGACCTAGAAGATTCATTCATTGTAATTTATATTATGTTCAATTCAGGTATGTAATAGTAAAATAGGAAAGGTCTGTAATAATTAAATGCATATCATGCATATAGGAACTATTAAGCTCAAAAACCTTAGAAAGACCCTAAGTCCCTGCACTTACACTTAAGTTAGTCTCAAAAATCACATATGCTATTAGGGGAACTGATTGAATTAAAACAGAACTTAAAGGGTTAAAATAGTAAGGCTACGGGCGACCGAACTATGGTGTTCAAAACACCTTGGTCGATCGAATTGTTAAATGGTCAAAAAGTTGACCTAACTTTGGGTGACCGAAGTCAAAATGAACTGAGTATCCACGGCCAACCGAGCTCACGTCCTTACTTTTTCCACCAACTCGGCTGCCCGAACTACACGTTAAAAATACCTCCGGGCAACCGAACCTTGGACAGAATGGAAAATTGCCACGGCCAACCGAACTCACGTCCTTACTTTTTCCACCAACTCGGCTGCCCGAACTACACGTTAAAAATACCTCCGGGCAACCGAACCTTGGACAGAATGGAAAATTGCCTAGGTCAACAAACCGAACCCTGATTCAGGCACTCGAACATTGAAAGGTCACTTTTTTTATTGTCTATTCGGGCGACCGAACTAAGGGTTAGGCACCCGAAACTCTCAAGTTGTCCTAATTTTTACCGTGGTTATTTTGAGTTAAACAAAGTTAATTTTAGTAAAAAAATTTGAAAAAATTTTAACAATACCCTATGTATCCCCCAACAATTATAAAATTGGGCAAGTCTATATATAGGCGTTCACTTGCTTGGATTAGCACCTAATTAGCATATTGATTAAGCAAAAAATACTCTGAAATTTCCTAATCTCTATTTCTTTATACAAACCTTATACACTCATATACTACCATTCTTTTAAGAAATCAAGTCTTGTGAGTGTTTATTCATTGTTCTTGTGTGCTAGAAACCCTCACTTGCTTATTACATATTTGATTTTCAGATTGAAGGTTAAGCTAGGTTTTTCCCTCGATTTTATTTAATAAATCTGTGTGTGGGAAAAATCTTATAGTTAAGTGAGTCTTTATATTATTATTGCAAGACTCATTGAGCTTGTATTTTTGTGTGTGCAAAAATATTTCTCACAAGCTCATTTTTGAATATCTCTTTGTGCTTTGATATTGAGAAAATATTTTTGAGATATTCTAATTACTCTTGGTACAAATCTTTGAAACCCTAAACTGTGATTGAGATTTTCATCTTTACATAGTTTCAAAGATTAGCTTGTTGATACATTCTTGTGCTTGAATTGAGATAGTCATTACTTTGAGTGTTGTTTGCACATATACACCATTGAACTTATTGTTCTTACATGAGTGGTGTATTTTTATTATTACTGGTGCAAATCTTCTTGATTGAGAAACATAATATTTGTACACATTCTGTATTGTGATTCTGTTGTATTACCGACGTGGCCTGAGGGAGACATTAATCCAGTTCGGAAGGATTGGTTGTAAAGGTTGAGGTCAGCCCTGTGCTAATTGAAGTAGTTGTATTTAGTGCCGCTCCACTCATTAAGTGAGCCTTAGTGTAATCCTTGTGCTTGTGAGCCAAGGCAAGGACGTAGGCAGTTTGCTGAAGCTCGATAACATATCTAATGTCATTTCTCCTTACTTCTTTATTGTGCATGCTTAATTAAACTACTTGTGCAGTCTAATTTCCACTGAATATATATTGATTTATTTTATCCGCACTAAATTGATCTTAGGTTTGTGTAATACTACTGCTAGTTGATTGACCTAGGGATTAATTTTTAAAATACCAATTCACCCCCCCCCCCCTTTCTTGGGATTACAATAAAGTATCAGAGGCTAGTAGCTTAAACTTAATAGTTATTTTGCAAAAGATCTAGATGACATATAACACAGTAACCCCTTTCCCTAAGGGATCCTCTTCCACATGCCCTCCAGTTTTCAGTGGTGTCAATTGCACCTTCTGGAAATAGAGGATGCGCATCTATCTTCAAAATATTGATTGGAAGGTGTGGAGTTGTCTCTAAGGAAAACTATATTCCTATGAAAATTGAAGGTGAAATTAGAGCTCCTAAAACTGAAGAGGAATATACTGATGATGATATGAAAGCTCTTAGTATAAATGTCACTACCAT
Organism: Malania oleifera; assembly: GCF_029873635.1. Classification (NCBI taxonomy): domain Eukaryota; kingdom Viridiplantae; phylum Streptophyta; class Magnoliopsida; order Santalales; family Ximeniaceae; genus Malania; species Malania oleifera. Next base: position 82,319,832 of record NC_080424.1, read on the forward strand.
GAATAATTTGTATTGTGGTCTTGATGTTAATGAATTTAATAGAGTTATGGCATGTTCTTCTGCTAAAGAAATATGGGATAAGTTAGAGTTCACCTATGAGGGTACTAGAGATGTAAAAGATAATAGGATTGATATGTTGACCAGTGAGTATGAAGCATTTAGGATGAACACTGGTGAGTCCATTCAGAGCATATATAATAGATTCACACACATCATTAATTCACTGCATGCACTAGGTAAGACTTATCCTATGTATGAGATATTAGGAAAGTTCTTAGGAATCTACCACCTTTTTGGGAAGCAATGGCTAAGGCCATATCTGAGGGTAGAGACCTTAAAACTATGTCACTAGATGAATTGATGGGTTCACTTATCACCTATGAGTTAGTTATTAATGAGAGACTAAATGAGCACAATAGGATGAGAAAAGTAACTGCATTAAAAACATCTACTACTACATCTAGTGAGTGCGGTGAACCTGAATCTAGAGATGACATGGCTATGCTTACTAGGAAGTTTAGCAGGTTCTTCAAGAAGAAACGTAGGTCATACATAAAGTTTAAAGACTCAGTATCTAAGAAGGGAGAGCCTAGTAAAATAAAAGAAAAATCGAATGCTCCCACGTGCTACAATTGCAACAAGGTCGAGCATATCAAACTGATTGCCTGTTGCTGAAAAATGAGTCTAAGAGAAAGAAGAAAGTCATGAAAGCAGGCACTTCGTGGGATAGACAAAACAACAGAAATTCAGATTCAGATTGTAGCGACTCTGAGATTGCCAACTTGTCCCTAATGGCATGGGACGATAAGGTATTGTCTTCTTGCTCCTTGTCTTCATATTATTCTGATGATGACTGTGATTCTGATAGCATGCCTACTTTTAAAGAATTGCAATGTGAATATATTCCTGTGTCTAAATTGTTGAAAAAAATGACCAAGGAAAATAATGTTTTGAAAAAGAAATGTAAAAATTGGTCAAAACTGTTTGAAATTGCAAAGAATTCTCATGCCTCGATTCTTAAAGAAAAAGATTTGAAAATTGTCGAGTTTGAGAGAAAATTGGAGGATAGCTCCAAAATCATTTCTAAATTTACTAAAAGCCAACACAATTTTGAAAAAGTACTTAGAGCCCAAAGAAACTCTCTTAGCAAAGAATGTCTTGGATTTAATGGTGTTGAAAATGTAAGACGACCTAATCTTGATTTGGGACATTTTACTCGAGAATCAAAATCCCAAATTCCACCTAAAGATCCTCGGTGTCGATTGATATGTTTTAAATGTAAACAAATTAGTCAAATTCAGTTTGACTGTTCACTTAGAAATAAGCATGTAAGAATTAAAAAGGTGTGGAGAGTCAAAGGTGATCCAGGCACTAACCACTGTGGACCCAACAGAATTTGGGGACCAACATCAGTTACTTAGATTTTCTTGCAAGTGTGCTTGAGATCATCCTCTTCCAACGACAAGTAGTACCTAGATAGCAGGTGCTCATGGTATATGGCCGGCGACAAGGCCAAGTTCGCATCTACCACTCCTAAAGATGGAGGATACGTGACATTCGAAGACAATGCAAAGGGGCGAATCATCGACGTAGGTAAGGTTGGTAAGGAACCTTTTTGGTTATTGATAATGTACTGCTTATTGATGGTTTGAAACATAATTTTTTGAGTATTAGTCAGTTGCGTGATAAAGAATATAAAGTATCTTTTGAAAATGATAAATGCATTGTTGAGAGCAAATCTGATAACAAAGTGCTTTTTACTACTGAACGTCATGAAAATGTGTATACAACTAGCTTTGATAATTTAGCCTCTAACAAGTTACATGTTTTTCTACAATAAACGAAGCTAACTGGTTATGGCATAGACGTTTAGGACATAGACGTTTAGGACATGCAAGCATGGATTTGTTTTCAAAACTTGTGAAAAAAGATTTTATTAAAGGCTTGCCTAAGAAACATTTTGTGAAAGATAAAATTTGTGATGCATGTCAAATGGGTAAGCAAACAAAATCAAGTTTTAATAAAAATAAATTCATATCTACCACTAGACCACTTGAAATACTACACTTAGATTTATTTGGCCCTAGTCAAGTTCAAAGTCTAGGTGAAAAATTGTATGTCTTTGTTATTGTGGATGATTATTCTAGGTTCACATGGGTGCTATTTCTTTCTCACAAAGATGAATCGTGTGAACAATTCACTAAATTATGTAGAAGAATTCAAAATGAAAAAGGCTACAAAATCACACACATAAGAAGTGATAGGGGAACTAAATTCAAAAATGATGGCATAGAAAACTATTATGGCTTAGAAGGCATTTCACATAATTTTTCTGCACCTAGGACCTCACAACAAAACGTAGTTGTAAAGAGAAAAAATAGGTCATTGCAAGAAATGAGTAGGATATTGTTAAATGAACACAAATTACCCAAATATTTCTAGGTAGAAGTTGTGAATACTGCATTTTTTTCATGAATAGAGTTTTAATCAGGCCATGTTGACCTTATAGGTCACGCTCGATTTTGATTATGACAAATACTCATTGCAACTAATGGGTGTTTGAGGTTTTGTGTAGGAACTTATATTGGGAAATCATAATGCACATGCACATGGAGAAAATGAAGAACTGAAGACCAATATTATATTCAGTGTTGTAATATATATATATATATATATATATATATATATATATATATTTCATTTGCAAATTTGGTCTGTAATAGTAATTAGGACATTTGATTTGTACTAAGCACACACAACACATGCATGGTTTATTATGTAATCTTAAACCAAAATACGAACTAAAAGTGACCTTAAAATGACCTTTGGGTTTACTCTTGTCGACCAACACCGGACTTTTTCGATGTCTTTTAAATTGCACCCTAAGTGACTCTAGGACACACACATTTGCACCTATGTTTGATAGACACTTGATTAGGGATTGTGTGATGCATAACACGACCGAAATGCACACATTGTGCACTTTCAGTCAACCGGCCAAGGTAGTTCATTTTGCCCTGGTCGACCGAAACAGACTTGGGTCAATAGTTGACCAAGGCCCTAGTCGACTGAACCAGGTAGTTCAAAAATCCCCAGTCGATCAAAACCCTCCCTGGTCAACAATTTGATTATTTGGTCGACCGAGCAAAAATTGTACTTCAACTACCTGGTCGACTGAGGGTCCTAAGGAAAAATCCCAACGGTTTGATCAACCAAACCAGCCAGGTCAAAATGGCCCGATTGACCGAACCTCAGAGATTTGAAAAATCGCCTTCTCCTGGTCGACTGAGCCTTTAGTTCAAAATCCCTCTAGTCGACCAAACCATATGAGACCTGGTCGACCGAAACACTTCTGGTCGACCGGACCTCTCGGGTTGCCATGATTTTTATCGTGGTTAAACATTTTTTAAACAGGGTTAAAATATTTGAAAGGTCATTAAACTTTCATAATTATTTCCAATAGGTCCCCAACGGTTATATTTCAAGGGGTGTCTATAAATACCCTCTCATTTGGTATAATTAGCATGAGATTAAAAATATTGATTAAGAAAAATTCTCTAAACATCCCAAAACCTATAATACTCATATCCAATCCTCATTCACTCATGCTTACCTTCTTCAATCTCTTAAATCCTCTTTAAGTTGATTGAGTGTTTATATTTAATAGGTTTGCTCTCCCATTCATATTTGATTGATTTATTTTCATTGAGAGCTAAACCTAAGTATTCTTAGGAGACTTTGTTAATAAGCCTATCCTAAGAAGACTTTCATTTGATCTTCTAAGATTGCACCTTTATTGCAACATCTTGAGAAGATTGTATTTGTTTTTGGTTACAAAATATTTTCAAAATGCTTTCAAATATCTAGTGTGTTTTATCTTGATAAATCTTTGAAGAGATATTTGTTTGTGTGAAAAAAATCATTGTCACAATATTCATTGATTATATCTTTAGTTGAATATAAAGATTAAATTCTTTTTGCAAACCAAACTTATACATTGCTAGAGCTTTATATATATATATATATATTGGTATACCCCATGGATGAAAAAGAGTTAAAAAGATTATATGTTACTACCCATATCAACAAGGTGCACATTTCTTTTCGGGAGCTTTCCCATAAGAACTTCATAGTTAAGCGTGCTTGGCTTGGAGCAATCTTGGGATGGGTGACCACCTGGGAAGTTTTCTCAGGAAGTATGTGAGTGAGGACAAAACACACTGAAAAGGACACGTGTTGGTTTGTGGGGCTAGTCATTAGTCCGATAAGGCTCGCCCCCCCTGTTGTCTGGTCTTGGTGGAGGAGGAGGGATGCAGTGCTCCCTAGCAGACAAATGGTATCAGAGCCAACATCCAACCGGAAGTGTGATGAGATTCACATCGCCTGGGTTTGGAAATATGGGTTCGCAATGAGGACGTTGCGTTCTATAAGTGGGGGAGAATGTGATACCCCATGGATGAGAAAGACTTAAAAATATTAGATATTACTACTCATATCAACAAAGTGTACCTTTCTTTTTGGGAACTTTCCCATAAGAACTCCATAATTAAGCGTGCTTGGCTTGGAGCAATCTTGGGATGGGTGACCACCTGGGAAGTTTTCTCAGGAAGTGTGTGAGTGAGGACAAAACACACTGAAAATGACACGTGTTGGTTTGTGGGGCCAGTCATTAGTCCGATAAGGCTCACCCCACCTGTTGTCTGGTCCAGGTGGAGGAGGAGAGATGCAGTGCTCCCTGACAACCCAGGTTGGGGCGTTACAAATATACTGTTTGGTTAATATTTTGTTTGAGCACTTAAATTGAATACATATTGTGATACAAAGATTGAAGTGTTCGCACTTTCATGCACTGATTTCAACGATAGTAAATCTATTTGAGAGTAGACATTTTAAACCACACTAAGCTTACATATTAAATCATCTGTGGTGTATGTGATTGAACGCATTTGTGTACAAATCTTCTTTACGTGAAAGTACTTTTATATTGTACCATTTGATTGTAATACACATCTGTTGTATTTCTAGGCACGGGCCTGAAGAGGGAGACTAGCCCTAGAATAGTCCCGGATTGGCTTAGACCTGGTTAGGAAAGTTAGGTGCGCCATCCTGTTAAGGCGTGTAGGTTGAGACAAGTCCCGCTAATTGACCTGGTTAAGGTTGAGGTCAGTCCTGTGCTAATTGACCTGGTTGTAATCAGTGCCGCTCCACCCTTAAGTGAACTACTAGTGGAACTCTCGGGCTTGCGAGCTAGAGGCGGGGACGTAGGCACAGTTGGCCGAACCCTGATAACATATCGTGTGTTTGTGCATACTGTCGCACTTTATATTTACCGCATGTGTATATTATTATGTGAATGATGCGCTTGATTTAAATTTCTGCATATTATATTTATCGGCATATTTAGAACTGGATAAATAGACCCTAGGTTTTTATACTCAGCTGACATCTAGTTCAACCTAGGAGAAAAGTTTAAAATTCCAATTCAACCCCCCCCCCCCTCTTGGGAATACACCAATTCTAACAAGCCTTCACTTAATAAAATTCCATATGAATTACAACCATAGACCTAATATTTTTTATTTTCATGTTTTTGGTTGTAAATACTTCATACTTAGAAATAATGAGCACCTAGGGAAATTTGACTCTTAATCTGATGAAGATATTTTCCTAAGTTATTCACTTAACAATAAAGCATATAAAGTTTTTAATAAAAGAACATTAACTGTTATTGAATTTTATGTGTGTGTTTGATGAATCTAATCCATTTTATAAAATAGATGATAAAGATGATATTGATATTAGAGAAGGTTTAGATAAAATATTTATTGAAAATAATGTGGACATCAATTCAGAAATCAATGATAAATCAATTGAAGAAAATAAAGTTGAAAGTGAGGTTCATGAACTGCCTAAGGATTGGAAATTCATTAGGAACCATCCTTTAGATCAAATTATAGGTGAACTTTCACACGGTGTAGCCACCCCATCCTCCTTAAGAAACCTAGTTAGCCATTTTGCATTCTTATCTCAGGAGGAGCCCAAAAATATTAAGGAAGTCATAGAAGATGAATCTTGGGTTATGTCTATGCAGGAAGAGCTTAACCAATTTGAAAGAAGCAAAGTTTGGACCCTAGTTCCTAGGCCCGATGATCATACCATTATTGGAACTAAATGGGTTTATAAGAATAAAAGGGATGAAAATGGGGTAGTAACTAGAAATAAAGCTAGACTAGTTGCCCAGGGACATAATCAGAAAGAATGGATAGATTTTGAGGAAACCTATGCTCCCGTAATGAGAATAGAAGTCATTCATATGTTGCTCGCTTATGCCGCTTTTAAGAACTTTAAATTGTATCAAATAGAAGTTAAAAGTGCTTTCTTAAATGGCTATATAAATAATGAAGTGCATGTAGAATAACCTCTCGGTTTTGAAAATCATAAATATCCTAATCATGTATACCGATTGAGTCTTGTACAAATTGAAACAAGCTCTTAGAGCTTGGTATAATAGGCTTAGTAGTTTTCTATTAGAAAATGGGTTTACTCGGGGCAAAATTGACACTACACTTTTCATCAAATCTAAAAATGATGATATGCTCCTTGTTTAAATTTATGTTGATGATATTATTTTTGGAGCAACTCATGATGATTTGTGTAATGAGTTTGTCAAATGCATGCAAAGTGAATTCGAAATGAGCATGATGGGTGAGCTAAGTTTCTTCTTAGGATTGCAAATTAAATAAGCTAAATATAGGACTTTCATTTGCCAATCTAAATATGTTAGGGATTTTCTAAAGAAAATTAATGTGGAAGATAGTAAAATTCTTTTTACTCCTATGAGCTCTTCCACCAAACTTGATAAAGATAAACAAGGCATCCCCTGTTGATGTGAAACTAAATTGTGGCATGATAGGTAGCCTCCTATACTTTACTGCTAGTCGTCCTGATATCATGTTTAGTGTGTGCATGTGTACTAGGTTTCAGGCTGCTCCTAAGGAGTCTCATCTATTAGCAGTCAAAAGAATTCTTAGGTACCTAGTTGGAACCATAGAATTTAGCTTATCGTACTGTTAGAATTGGTCTATTACCAAGAGGGAGGTGAATTGGGTATTTAAAATTTTTGCCTCCTAGGTTAAACCAGATTAGCAGTATTACGCAACCTAGGGTCTGTCTATACAATTATAAACCCAATCATTCACAATAAAACATACACGTAAAGTAAATAAATTGCGGAAATATAAATTGCACGCACGATATGTTATCAGGGTTCGTCCAATACTGCCTACGCTCCCGCCTTGGCTCACCAGTACAAGGATTCCACTATAAGGCTCACTTCATGGGTGGAGTGATACCTAATTCAACCGGTCAATTAACGGGGCTGACCTCAACCTACAACCACACCTAACCAAGATGGTGCACCTAGTTTTCCTAATTGGGTCTAAGCTAATCCGGGACTATTCACTAGGGCTAGTCTCCCTCTTTGGGCCCATGCCTAGAATACAACAGATATAAAAATTTACATACAAGAAAATGTTTCTTACACAAGCAGATACGTAACACTACACACAAGCACAAATCAATGCGCATCAAACAGATAGGAACTATAAGTTCTATGCTATACGTGTGCTAAACACTCAATCTTATGTCAATATTCAATCAAGCACAAAAGTGTATAATCAAACAATATTTTAAACAATAAACCAAAGTATATCAATCACAAGTATGGTTTCAAAGATCTCCAACAAGTATAATAAAAAATATCGCTTCAAGTAATTTTCTTAACAATCTAGCACAAGAGATATTTGTAGTGAAAGCTTGTAAAAATATTTGTCTTCACAAATCAAAATACAAGCTTAGGAGTCTTGCAATACAAATGCTAAGACTCACACGCTACCAAGTTTTCCCCACACAAATATTATTAATTAAATCAGGGGAAAAAACTTTATGCTAAACTCTCAATCAAAAATCAATCACACGACTAAACCCAATGAGAGTTATAGCTTTGTAGGATCTCTCAAAATATACTTACTCAAAAAGATTTTGCAGGGGAATAGTAAAAGTGAGAAGTATTAGGATTTGGATGTGAAGAAATAGCTCTTAAAAATTCAGAGGAAATTTAGCTAATCAAAATCCCTAATCTCTACTTAATCTTGCAAATGAGGCTCTATATATAAAGATAAGAAAAATTATGATCGTCGGGGATATGTAGGTATTATTAAATTTTTTTTAAAACCATTTAAGAAAATTTACCATGTTTAACCCCTCTTAACCGCGATAAAAATTAAAACAACCCAAGAGTTTCAAGCACCTGATCCACGGTTCAGTCGCTCGAATAAACAGAATAGAAAAGGCTAATTTTGAAATTCGGGCGCTTGAGTCATGGTTCGATTTGCTAACCAAAGGCGATTTCTATAATGTCTGCGATTCGGTCACCTAGTCCACAGTTTGGTTTGCCAACCTCATGTGTTTGATAGCCTGAGGCATTTTTGAATGTGAAGTTAAGGCTGCCGAGTTGGTGGGAAAATTCAGAATTACGGTTTAGTTGACCAAGGACGCTACAATCATTTTGGTTCGGTCACCCAAAACCAAGTCAACATTCTGACTGGTTAAAGGTTCGGTCGCCCGAAGTGTTTTGAACATAACAGTTCAGTCGCCCGAAACCCTTGTGATTCCCCTGATATTATATGTTATTTTGGGACTATCCTAAATGCAAGTGCAAGGGCCTTGGGTCTTTTCTAAGGTTTTAGGCATTTTAACTTAGCCTAAAAAACCTGGCATCAGTCGACCTTCGGTTGACCGAAGTCTTGTCCAAGGTCTCTCAATTTCCAAGTGACGTGTAGGGACCTAGGGTCGTTCTAAGGCCTTTGAGCTTGTAGTTCCTACATGCATGATATCCAGATTATTGAAGACCGATCCTATATTACTATTACAGTCCCGAATAAAACATAATATCAAATTACAACAAGTGAATCTTCTAGGTCTTCTTTCGCTTCAAGAAAACATATGCCATCATACGATCTTACAAATATGAACCTGCACACAAACTTGATAGACATTAAATACCGGAGTATTTGTCATAATAAAAATCGGGTATGACCTATAAGGTCAAAATTCTCCCCCTTTTTGATGATGACAAATACATCATGCAAAAGTGGGTAATAGCCAAATAAAGCTTCCCCAAAGAATATGCATACCAATCTTTGCAAGTGTATTGCTCCCCCTTTTAGCATCAACAAAAAGGATATGTAAAAAATATAACTGTTTTTGAAAGCTATAGTAATTAAGCACACAAACAATATAACTGGTCATTAAAAATTAAAACAACATAACAAGCATGATTAGACTAGAATTATCCACAAATCATATCAATTTAAATCATATCATAAGACCCGTAAAAGATTTGATTTTAAAACATACGACATATGATAACAGGTAGAAGGTTTGAGCATAAAACAGTCTAACTAGTTCGCATGCATTTTTATGTGAAGTTATCAAACCAGTTATGCAATTTAAAAACATATAAGTATATAATAATAATAATAATAATAATAATAATAATAATAATAATAATAATAATAATAATAATAATAATAAGTAAATATATGTAATGACCCAAAGAATTATGGTATTTAAATAATAAAGAGAGAGGGAAAAGGAAATAGTAACAAAAGGAGGCTGCCAACTTCGTCGACGACATTGCACTTTGGGGTGTCCTTCGTCAACGAGTAAATATCGAGAGTATATCTGGGTGGCTCTGAATTTCGTCGACGAGGGTGGAAGTTCATCGATGAGTTGCCTTCTTGACCTCGTTGACGAGGTGACGTGGCTCTCAATGAAGGCCACAGTATAAATAGTGTAAAACTCAGTTTTTACGCAGAAAATTAACCAGAATCCTCTCTCTCCTCTCCCCTACGGTTCTTCTTTCCTTTTTCTTCGATTTCGGCCCCATCGTTTGTCAGATCGACGATCTGAGACTACCACAACACTCTTGGGGAAGTTCTCCCTAAGTCTGACAGAGCAGATCATCAGGGGGACGAAGTTGGATTTCATCCCAAATTCAGGGTAAGGTCTTTTTGTCAAAGTTTGGCTTTCCAGCAGTTGCAGGAAATGTAGTACGCAAGGAAATAGTGATATTTTGTTTTGGGATATATGATTTTCAGGGTGTTGAGTGAGGAGCCCTGCGGGTGTAGGACCCGTCTTAGTAGGAGATTTTAGTAGGAATCAGGTAAGGGAAATATGTTATGCTAGGCAAACCTACTATGATTCAGTATAAATTATATGTTTTCAGAAAATTATTATTCAGATTATCTATGCAGTTTCAGAGCCTGATAATGTTGATATTTAATTGTGTGGCATGAGTTAGTATTAGCTCAGTATAAGGTTTCCATAATTTTCAGAATACCATGATTTTCAGCATATGCGCAGAAACTTGTATTTTGTAGTATTTTCATAATATTATGATATATCTATTTCAAAACCATAACATTCAGTTCATACAGTAAATCAAATATTTCAATTATTCAGTTAAGCAGATATCTCAGAAACTCAGTTATTATAGTTTACTCAGCAATTTATATGATGTTATGGTTATTTCATATTTTAAAAAATCATGGTAAAAACAGTATTTTAGAAATATCAGTTATGTATATAGTATCAGGCCCTGATGGACCATATTCAGCAGCAGAGCACGATACCGTAGCTATATTCAATTCACAATGCAACCCCTATTCAGATAATAGGTGGTATTCAGAAGTTGATCGTGCCTATGTTGTGGACAGACTCCCCATTAAATATGGGTTGAGGGGGCCGATCTAACTGTTAGAGTTCAGTTGACTTACCCTGGTCAGCCAGTCGGGTTAGGTCCTGCCTTCGGGCCACACAACCCTGTCATGAGAGGTTAATTCATGACTTTAGTTATCCATCTAGGGAATTTTCATAGTTATTATTTATATATATTATGATCAGATTTACAGACAAAAGTTATACTTAAAAGTATTATCAATATTAAGAATAGAACATTCTAAATAATCAGTCTATGTTAAGCTACATAAGCATGTTTTATATGATAACATGTATTTAGGTTTTTTCTCAATTTTGTTATATAGAGTATCCTTTTTTAGATCAGATTTTCCAAGTATATAACTCACTTGCTACACCCTAGTAATAGCATGTTTCTTCTTACTAAGCGTCACCTCATCCCATTTAATTGATATTTTTGAGGTGATCCAGTTAGGCGAGCAAATCAAGCTCGCAGGTAGAGGGGCTACAGTGCTATCCTACCTAGAGGGTAAGCGTTTTTTTGGAAAGAGGGTATTTTTGTGTAACCCTAGTTCAGTTATGTATTTATATTTTGGGAGCATTTAACACTCTTGTATTGTATTGTATATGTATATGGTTGTGGATACTCGATATGGTTGTGGATCCTCGACCTCAGCTTCTCGCTGCTTAGGTTGATGTTTTATTCCATCAGGAGTTATCAACGCAGTTTAACTTAATATATAAATATATAGAATTTTAGCAGTTCATTACAATTTGGTATCAGAACCTAGGTTGCTAGGTTCTGTAGACTTTAGAGTGCAGCGGAAGCAATACTAAAGTATAGGAAAAGATTTAAGGTTTGTTCTGTAGTTTGGGTACAGGATTACCGTGGTGGTTTCTATGTTTTTCTTGGGGTGATGATTTCAGGAAAACCATAGTAAATTATCATCGAGTCGTGTGTCTAGGTTGTAGAATTGGATTTTAAATTAAGATCATGGAAGGTAGTTAGTTATGAATATGGTATTTGAGTGGAATAAAATAGATTAGTTCTGTGTAGGAGATAAGATTCTTAAAGTGTGTTCTTTGTTTTCAGGATGGACCTAGGAAGCAGTAGAACGAATGCTGAAGGAGATAGGCCAAGACCTTCTAGCATGGGTGGTGGTGATATGGATGTAGTACTATACAGCATCACCCAGCAAGTGATGGCTGAGATGGGCAAGAGCTCAGGGGAGCGTAGCTGCACGATTAAGCAATTTAGGTGGATGAAACCCCCATCCTTTGCTGGAGGAAATAACCCGGTTGTAGCTGAGAATTGGGTCTAGGACATCGAAGATTCGTTGGCTGTGCTTCTTTGTACGGATGAGTAGAAGGTGGTATTTGTAGCATTTAAACTGACAAGGGAGGCGAAGCGCTGGTGGAGATCAGCGCGTCTGATAGAAGAGCAAAGGCTAGTTTTGGTGCTAGTGACTTGGGACCGACTCAAGGAGTTGTTCTTCAAGCGATATTTTCCCTTGATCGTTCGGAGCGTGAAGGCAGCAAAGTTTATGCACCTGGTATAGGGGCAGATGACCGTATCTCAATACGCGGCTCGGTTTATCGAGCTGTCACATTTTTCTCCATATTTAGAACCTGATGAAGAGAAAAATGTAGGGAAGTTTGAAGAGGGACTGAGGCAGAAATTGTATGAGCAGGTGATTGGTTTCAGGACTCAGACATTTACGGAGGTTGTAAACAGGGCTGCGATCATTGAGAGTGGCATACAGAGGGGTATAGCGGCTCAAAGTCAGAGAAAGAAGCTTGCACCTCAGGGTTTTCAAACTGGCTCTAGTAAGGGTTCATGGAGAGGAGGTCGTGATAGGGGAGATCAGTAGCAGACGACAGTATCTCGCAAGAATCAGGGTAGGCCGACTTTTTCGATATGTTAGACGTGCGAGAGACACCATTTGGGGGAGTGCCGGGCAGGGAGAGATGTGTTATCATTGTGGGAGACCCAGCCACATGGCATGTGCATGCCCAGGTCCGCCAGACCAGGTCCCAGCTCCTAGGCCCTATTAGGGAGGTTATCAGGTGGCTCGGAGAGGTCAGCAGAGAATGTGGCCCCAATGAGAGTTTATGCTTTGACGCCAGGTGATGCTGAGGCTGTCACATATGTGGTGACAGGTACTTTTATTGTGTTATCATATCCAGTTATTGTCTTATTTGATTCCGGTGCTACACATTCATTTGTCTCTGCATCCTATGTTAAACTATCTAGAAGTGAGACTCAGTCATTAGATATAGAGTTGTCGGTAGCTACACCATCAAGGTCAGTGTTGTGGAGTCAAAAGGTACTCAAGGATTATCCAATAGAAATTCAGGGGAGACTGCTACCAGTAGATCTGATTGTGTTCGATATGTGTGGGTTTGATGTAATATTGGGAATGGATTGGTTGGCAATTAATCACGCCAGTATTGATTGCCATCAGAAGGAAGTAATTTTTAGACCCCCCGGTGAGCAAGAATTCAAGTTTGTTGGTTATGTGTACATGCTCCGTTGTAGATAGTATCAGCTGTACAGACAAGCAGACAACTCTGGGACAAAAGTCAGGGATTTGTGACTTTTGTAAAGGAAGCGTCAGAGAATGAATCGAAGCTCGATAGTACCCCGGTTGTACAAAAATTTTCAAATATTTTTCCAGAGGAGCTACTAGGGTTGCCTCTCGAATGCGATGTGGATTTTTCTATAGATTTACCTCCAGAGACAGCACCGATTTCTAAGGTTCCTTATCGTATAGCTCCAGCTAAATTAGGAGAATTGAAGAATCGGTTGCAAGACTTTCTAAATAGGGATTTATACGAACCAGTGTATCGCCATGAGGAGCTCCAGTGTTGTTTGTAAAGAAGAAAGACGGGTCTTTGAGTATGTGTATTGATTATAGAGAAATCAACAAGGTTACTATTAAGAATAAATATCCTCTACCCCATATAGACGATTTGTTTGATCAGCTTTAGGGTACATAGGTGTATTCCAAGATCGACCTTAGATTAGGGTATCATCAAGTGAGAGTAAAAG